>NW_018165307.1:474478-544533 GCF_001263595.1 Phalaenopsis equestris | reverse complement strand
CAAAATAATAAACAGGCCGGTGCCGCTGGGTCGGCAACATATCCCAGAAAAGAAAAGGGCGGTCGGACTCCGCATATACATGCCCAGTCCTAATTCTATGCATCAATATAAAATGCAGAATTAAAATATGGGGCACGAGCATCTGCTCCTGGTCCCCTCCACGTGGTTCCCACACTAAACGTCTCGGAACCCGTGCCCGTATCTTATTTCTGTTACAGGACTCTCCTAGACTCTAAAAAAATACATAGTAAAATAAAAGATTAAATCCTGCATGAAAACAAGTGTCACCGGGAAAGCTCACATGCAAATAACGTATCATGAACCATGCCTTAATGGTGGGGGTGGTGGGGGAGCTAATAGCACCTGGGGTCAGAAATCATTACTTGCTCCCCCAATAGCGGTACATATGTGTGTGCATATAAATAGACATGACTCCTTGCAGAAAAATGCCCTAACACACTACCACACATATGCAACATGCAGTCACACCACAAGCATAATGCAAAAGAAAGATACCTAGCTAGGGCAACCCTAGAGATACTTGGCTAGGGCAACCAATTCAACAAAGAATAATAGCCAAGTATCAAAAAGACTATCTAACACCCTAAGTCCTAGCTTAGCACACCATCTAACAGAAGGTGTGTTAACCTAGTATCTAAGTGAGGGGGTAAGTATAGGTATAGTATGACTTTGACAAGGTCGTCATACCGGCCCCATCCCAAAGATCCAAAGGATCTAAAGGGTGTCACGAAGAATGGTGACACGAGTTAGATCTATTAGATCTTTAGCACAGTCATACTCGTGTCAATCCTGATGACTTAACTTGCATTGCTCATTGAGATCAACCCAACAAGCAATGCTCGTTAAGGCATCGCGACCAACACGGGGTTACTTGACGAACCTGACTCGCTATCCATGCAAACATGCAAATGCAAATGCTAATGCAAGAAAATTAAAACATATAAGTGGTGATAAAGAGTATGTCATGAAGGTAGTAACTGGAAGGAATGAGCATGCCGTAGCGGCAGGGGCCTGCAAAGAGAGTATACCAGTAAGGTAGTGACTCGAGGATGAGCATGCCGTGACGACAGGGGCCCGAAGAAGGGGTATACCGGTAAGGTAGTGACCCAAAGATGGACATGCCATGACAGCAGGGGCCCGAAAAGAGGGTATACCGGTAAGGCAGTGACTCGAAGGTAGGCATGGCCGTAGCGACAGCGGCCCAAAAAGAGGGTATACCGGTAAGGCAGTGACCCGAAGGTAGGCATGTCGTAGCGACAGGGGCACAAAAAGAGGGTAAACTGGTAAGGCAGTGACCCGAAAGAATGCAACTCAAAGAGATGATATTGATCATGCAGACAAACATGTACATGCACATACACAACATGCAAAGGAGCAAGTGGTAGGTCGATCCAAATGGAGCATCTGGTCAAACCAAAGTATTGTGTCAACCGGATCGGGGTAGCCGGCTGAAACACAAGTGATGTGATCGGTTTGGGATAACCGATAGAGGCACAAGTGATGTCGGTGCAGGTTCAAGTATAAGATATAAGATGCAAGTGCAAGTGCAAGGTGCAAGGTGCCAGGTGCAAGTGCAAGATATAGGATACAAGTGTAAGGGCAATGTGCAAGGTGCAAGTGCAAGTGTGATATATGACACACAATATGTAACAATGCAAGACACACATATGCAAACAATGAAGTGCAAATGACCACACATGATAGCGAGCCACGCTCGTACTAACGACCTCACCTAGGAAACCTAAGGTTTAGACCCTTGAAAATGCGGCATCGCCGCCTCTTGTTTTGGTAAGGAAATGTGGGGAGTTTCTCCCCGGATCTCCGAGGGGGAAACTCTCCACGGCGTTGCATTTTACCATTTCGCGATCTCCACCAGACTTTGCAAAGCCAGCTACAAAGCTTCTCTCGCTTTGCCAAGTCCGACCTCCTAGCTTCTCCAAGTAAAGCTGGGGAAACCCAAAGCAAGGGGAGTGAGGGACTCCAACCCATCGGGACTTGTGCTAAGGTTCACAATAAATGGGAGACACTTGGATCTACGGAGGGCGTTTGGTTACGTACAGGAAGTCTTAACCTAAAGGCTGGCTCTAGAAAATCGACGATCAATCACATGGGTACGTTGACGGACGGACCCATGCAGACGCACACACCCCGTATGGGCGATCGAACCCACATGCCTAGACACCACTAACCTAAGGCTAGCTAGAAGTTTAGAGGACTCACCACCACGAAGGTTGCTGGCGCATTCTCTTTACTTGCTCCAAGCTGTCGACGTCGAGCTCGTGCTCCAATGTATCCCACAATGAATCATGTAACGAGGAGAATAAGAGATAGGAATCAGTGAGGTGCAAAGTATATAAAAATAATAATTTTGGCATATATAAGTATAACCAAAACATACCTTCGAGGGGCGCTCGACAATGATGAAAGAGGGGGAGTTTTCCTCGCAAAGAAAGAGATGCTTGCACCTCCTCAAACAGCGGCAACGCTCGCTATCCGGCAATGTCAAAGTGCTCAGGCAAAGTATCCGATCACTGGGAAGGTAAAATGGCAAGGTTGGCTGAGAAAAAGAAGAAAAAGAAGAGGAAGAAGAAAGAGAAGAAAAAGAAAAAAAAATGAGGAGAAGAAGAAGAAGATGAAAAATTAGGAGAAGAAGAAATAGAAGAAGAAGAAGAAGAAAAAGAGAAAGGAGAAGAAGAAGAAAGAAAGAGGCGCGAGGGTCGGATTTTTACGCAGGGAGAAACTGAGATTTTGTCGGATCTGGTCACCGGCATTGGAGGAGACCGGTGGACGGCACGAGAAAAGGAGATTCGGCGAGGTTCTCAGAAATGAGAGCCTGTGGCCGAAGAAGGAGGCAGAGGTCGGCTGGAAGGCCGGTGTCAGGCTCACCGGTGGCGTCGCTGGCCTAGGGGGTGTGCCTCCGGCCGAAGGGAGCGACGACCCGAGCGGTTTTCGCGAAATGGAGGGTGACAGCGGTTTTGTGTCTCGAATTGTCGCGTGCGATGGGGAAGAATCCATGAGGGAGAGAGAGGGAGAGAAGGTTTTATAAAAAAAACGTTTTTTTAAGAACTTGTATAATAATAATATTATTATATTATAATAATAATTATTATTCAATTAACACCCCCCACACATTTTCGCTGAACACGTCATCGCAACAAAATGAATATCTCTCCTAGGTAAAATTGACGTTCTGGACGCACCGGTGTGGTCAATTTCGTCATCCAGGGTCATTCGAACCTTTTTTTTTAGCAATTTGGTCCAAAATAATAATTTTCACATTCTTACCCCGCCACGAAATCGTGGTGAAATGAGCATCCTCCGTAGGTGAAATCGATGTTTCGGACGCACTCATGTAGTCCTTTTCATCGTCTGAGGTCATCTGGATAACTTCGCCGACAAACGGGTCAATTTTAGCTAATTTCGTGCGCGATGCGATAACTAATTTTCGTCGATCGCAGATGGACAACTTATGCCCATGACATCCAAAAATTGATGTCAACATTATGTTACACTTTTCTCTGAATAATTCTCCATCTCACATCTTATAAATGAACTATGAGATGAGAAATTAAAGGACCGGGCAAGCAATAAGAGGAAAAAATAAAAGAATTGTATGGGAAGCCTTCATAAAGTGAATTTTCACATTGATAGCTCCAAAGCATAAGTCTAAAGTGAGATCACTTCAGTATGCTTTAACGACATAACTATGAAAGAAACCTTATGAAAAAAAAACTACTAGAGAATTCAAATTGATGTACCTGTTTTAGGGTTCACATCCTTCTATTAAGGAAAGTCCTTATAATTAATTACATTTTAAGTAGTCAAGACTACTTAAGAAAACTCCCTTTTGAGCTTATAATTTTTTCTCAAAAAGTTCAAGTATTGTTGTCAAGGAAAGGAATGTTAAGATCCTACCCTAAGGGTAGCAGATTGTTAAAGATTCCAAACTATCTTAAAGTTTTGTTTTTTCATTGATAGTTTAGTTGAGGTTTGATCCCGATATTTTTGATACGTAAGGATTTATGAACACCACTACTTGAAGATTTTAATCCCCGGCAACAGCGCCAAAAACTTGATTCCAAGCAAAGTAATATTTCAATTATATCTTTAAGTAGTAGGAATTCTATACAAGTATACGTATCTTTATCAAATAATATAGAGCTTTCTGATTAAGCCCCAAATATTGATCCCATGGAGATCGATGTTAATCACAACAGCTTTCAAGAGAAGTTTTAGTCTAGAAAAACACACCATAGCTTGGAAGGTCGATAAAGGTTTAGTTTTGATTATATCCTACAACTATCACTGCAATATTATTTCTACTCTTAAACTAAAATACTTAGTGAAAATCAAAAAGTGAGGTTTAATATATTAAAAGTACCGTTCCTCATGCAATGAAATTAGTGACATGTGTAAAAGTAAAACAAGTAGTGAGAGAGATTGTGACAAATAGGAGCAATTATATTATTTATCCCTCGGTCAAGTAATATAAAGAACATTGGCTAATTCATAGTTTAAGAATCCTAAAGACTGGTGAGCCAGGAGAGATTCTAGCTCTCACTCTAGAGGCCCCTCATCCCCTCACCTGAAGGCTAACATCTAGTATTAAGACATAAAACTAAGAACCAAATTGGGGACTTTAGTCTGTCACTCTAAAGTCCTCTAATTCTACACCCATCAAAGTATATCTCCCTATTTATTTGCACTCAACCATATGGACTACATCTCATCCATACAATCTCATTTGATTCTACCATTAGTTGACTGAGACAATACCATCCAGATCTTACATGTTCTCACAATATATTTTAACATGCAAGTTAATCAAGTTTACATGTAAATGAAGAACAAAGTAAAATCATCACAATATATTCTCACTCTACTCAATTCTATATCATACACATGCATACTAATTCATTGTAAGAGGGAAGAGTAAGGAAAACTACTCACTACACATGAGTAAACAATAAGGACATTTCATTGAACAAGACTTTAAAACCATGCAAACAAAGTACTAGATTCAAATAAAAATACAATGAAAATACTTATCTTTGATGGAAATCAAACTCTCATTGTATATTAAAAGCAATCTCCTTACAATCTTCTCCAAGAACAAAGTGAAAAGAAAAGAAGAAATTCTCACTCTCTCTCTTTCTCTCTCACCTTGTCGCCCACTCGGGGCTCTCACCTAAGCCTTCTTCTTCTTCTCCAAGTCTTCTTCTCCTCTTTCAATTAGTTCAAGAGTCATTTTAAAAATATTTCCAAGTCTTATTTATAATTTCTTAAGTGGTGCTTAAGTGTCTCTTCAAAAGTGTCCATATTCAATGAATCTTCCAAAAAATGCCTTAAGTGCCTCTTCCAAAGTCTTCAAAACCCACCTTATAACCACCCCCAAATCCTTCTCTAAATTCCATTTTATCATTTCCAATGAATTTTCCAAGAGATATACAAAGCACCGCTTAAAAAATCGTCCAAATCCGATGTATATTCTAGAAGATATGTTGAAAACCATTTTTGGCGCTTAAGCACTGATTTTGAGAGCTTAAGCGCCCAGCTTAAGCGCCCTCCTCTCTGTCTGGTGCGCCTAAGTGCCATGTTTTGGTGCTTAAGCATTGGGCAAAGGCACTTAAGTGCCTGGTTTTGGCCCCCATGGCTTTGGTGTGCCCCAGTTCGACCCGGTTTGCTCCGGCTTGCTCTGTTTTGGTCCATTTTTGTTCCTTTCTCTCCAATCACTCCAAATTCTTCAGTTTGATGTACCTTCAAACAAAAACACAAGAAAACATACCTTTAAAGTGCAATATCATTATAAAATATAACATGAAAAATAATATTTTTAGGCACATCAAAATCCCCCAAACTTAAACATTACTTGTCTTCAGGTAATACTACATTTTTTAAAATAATTTATGTAGAATAGAGTTAATGGGTCATTCTTTTGGAATTGCTAAAATTTTGTTCTAAAAATGTGATATTTCAAATTAGAAGAACTTCTAATGAGTCAGACTAGCCCAAGGTCTAAAATATTTATCATCAAACTTGGGAATTTGTTTTCCTATCTAATTTAGAAATATATGCAGATTTTTCAAACTTCGGATTTTATAAACTTTACTTTCTAAACTAAAGAACTCTCTTAAAAATAATTTTTACTAATATAAGTATATAGAGAAAGCTTAGGATTGCTCTAAGTTTTTTACTCTATAAAGGCTCAAGTGAAACCAAATAATCCAATAAATATGTATTTTCTTGAAAAGATGTATTTTCTTTAAATACTTTCTAAAAGAGCCTTACATGTTTGAAAATAAAAAATATAAGAATCCTTAATTTCAAAAATACAATTCTTCCTACTAAAGATAGTTATTCATTTTCCCAAATTATCCAATAAATATCCTTAACTCTAGGTTCACCCTTTTCACTAAAATTATCAACTAAGTTTTCCTACTCCATTTCTATACTTAAAATTTTAAGATCCTTATGATGACTCCACATAACAATAATCATTAGAAATAACATTAGAAATAAATACAAATTTATTTGTAGTACTTTTGAAACCAATTAAGGTTTAAATTTGAAACATTTTTCTTTTCCCCCCAAACTTAAGCTCAAACATGTGTAACAATGAAGTACAAAAATATGTGGCAAAAAAAAATCACTTTTACAATTTATTACACATCCTACAAAACATGGTAAAAATATTGCAGTAGAAAGTAAATTTAGCCTAAACATGCTTGGCATAACACTATAAAGGAATTATAAATAGTAGAACAGGTACAAGCTGAAGATTAAACAGGAACACATTTTAAACTTTAGAAAGGAATTGTAGGATGCTAACAGGTTTAAAATACTGAGACAACTTTTGTCATCTCCAATGACTCATTCAACTTGAATCACAAACATAGACACATAAACTCTAATACATAGACTCACAAATTCATAAACAAATAACAATTGAGGTTAATTTGATCTCCCTTTTACTCACATTTCCCCTCCTTCCTTTCAATTTCTAAAGGAAGAAACTACACTAATAACATGAGTGTATTATAAAACTTTATATGGTTATCACCCATGGACCAGAATTCCCTCATGTGTTACCAATTTCAAGGTTACTCTAAATCTAAGGTATGCACAATCTGGTAAATAAAAATAGTACAGTTCATTCAGATGTTGTTCACTAAGTTTATGACCCTACTCAGTAAAGACAAAGTCGGATAAAGGAAGTGATTGAGTTGACATGGAGTGGTCCAAGTCCAAACTCTACATGCTTCAAGACAATGCTCAACTCCAGTTGAGAACTAAGTCGTAACAGACTCGTTTACCTGCTACTACCAAAAATCATATACAAATCTAGTCATGACGAAGGAATTACCTCACAACATTAATCCAATCCACTCTTACACATCAAACACAAATCAAAGTCCAACATCTCACTATTATCCAATCCACATAACAACAATCACACTAAATAGATAACAAAGATAACTATGGTTTGCCTCCCATGAAGTGCTTGGTCTAACATCAACGACCCAATGTATCCAATGTTTACTCCAGTTGCCCCAACATCAGAATCTCATTCATTTTGTCTGTACACCACGGAATATGCCATTTAGTGATTTTGAAAAACTCTTTCTTAGGAGATCTTTTACTGATTTCATCATTCAATTCAGTTTCTTCTTGTGATTAAGTCGAATCTGAAAATATAAAGACTAGTGGTGTAGATGAATTCCCTAAATAGGTAGGCTTTAAAATTATATGGGGAACATTCATCTTCAGTTCATGAGATTTTTCAACAAATGGAATTAAAAGTTTACTATTTTTAGTAATGTTCAACATTTTGCGCCTCTCCTAAACATACATACAGTCTTCTTTAAACAACATTTTCAACTCATCATGAAAGTCCATTTCAATCTCATCTGTCAACTTACTCTTAAGAAATTCTTGGAAATGATCTTTACTTAGATATTCAATTTCTTCCATCCAAAAACAACCATCATCTTTTCTCTCAGTTGGATAATTCAGTCTTTAAAACATCAAAAGTGGCTCCATAGTCATTAATATTCATAGTCAACTCTCTTTTTTGCACATCTGTCATAGCTTGTCCAGTAATAATAAAAGGTCTTCCCAAAATAATTAGATTTTTTTTATCTTCCTCCATATCTAATACGATAAAGTCCATAGGAAAGATAAATTTATCCACTTTAACAAGCATGTCTTCTATAACCCCTTTTGGTTAAATGATAGATCGATCAGATAACTGAAAGGTTGCAGTAGTGGGAGAAATATCAGCTAAAACTAACCTTCTAAATATAGATAAAGGCATCATATTAATGTTGCTCCTAAATCACATAAAGCTTTTCTGCATATTCTTTCTCCAATTACACAAGGAATTGTTAAGCTACAAGGATCATTAAGTTTTTAAGGAGGCTTTTTCTGAAGTATAGCGCTGCACTTCTCACTTAGTGTAACTGTCTTGTAATCCCTAAATTTCATTTTCTTGTTTAATATCTCCAACTTTATATAACTTAGCATCTGTTCCAAAGTTTCAACAAAAGGAATATTTATCGTTACTTTCTTAAATTTTTCCATGAGCTTCGAAAATTGTTTATCCAACTCATGTTGTCTAAGTCTTTGAGAAAATAGAGGTGGTGGTCCTTCTAAATTGATTTTAGTTGGAGATATTAATTTTTCCAGATTCTTATAAACATGTTCTTCAGGTCTTTTAGTTTCCCTTGTTTCTCTCATAACTTCTTTCTCATTTCTAACCACATCCCCTATCTCTCTTCCACTTCTTTATTGGAAAGCTTCTACTTGTTCATTATTGTTGTCTTTAGGGTTGATCTCAGTGTTACTAAGAAGTGTTCCTTGTGGTCTATTATTAAGTGGATTAACAATTTATCTCAGTTGATTCTCTATATTTCTAATTGTAGCATTTTGACTTTGCAACTGGTTTTCCATTTTTAATACCACTTCTTCTATAGACATCATCTTATCCTCAAATTGTTGATCATTATTAGAGTCCGGGTGATATGAAGGCCTATAGTTTGTGTTCCCCTTATTATTCCAACTTCCATTAGGATTTGCATGATTATTTTCTCATTGTTGGTTTCTACCCCGAATAGTATGATGCCAGTTAAAATTAGGATGGTTCTTCCAACTTAGGTTGTAAAAGTTAGAATACAGGTTGTTTATAGTATTTAAATTCTCATATGATAAGTTAGAGTCAATCATATGCCCTAAAGAACTTTCCTCACTTACTAGAGTAAATTGAGGTTGCTTCATTCGAAATTGGTCCAACTTCTTTGATATTGCAGCAACCTGAGATGCAAGAATTTCAATCGCATCTGCATCATGAACATCAGTTAGAATTACCCTTGTAGAGGGCCATTGAAATTCATTCATAGTCATTTCTTCATTTAACGCATATGTTACATCAAATGGTTTTGACATTAATGATCCACCAGCGGCAGCGTCAATTTAGACCTAAGGGTTCCTACTAACCCATTATAAAAAATTTGAATGATTAACCAATCAGGCAGAGCATGGTGTGGACACTTTCTTAGAAGTTCCTTAAATCTTTCCCAGGCTTCGTATATTGATTCCCCTTTATACTAAAAAAATAAGATAATATTGTTTCGAAGTTTAGTAGTCCTTAAAGATAGAAAATACTTAGCTAGGAATTTTGAGTTAACTCCTCCCAATTTTTAATGCCAGGTGCTAATGAGTATAACCACATTTTAGCCTTATCCCTTAGTGAGAAAGAAAAAAGCCTTAGTCTGACAACATCGTCTGACATGTTGTTATAACGAAATGTAGCACAAAGTTATAGCAAACTTGATAAATTTAAGTAGGGATCCTCCGAAGGACTTCCCCCAAACTATTTACTCTACACCAGTTGGATAATCACTGGGTTTAGCTCAAATGAGTCAGCTTCTACGACAGAGGTTTGTATATTTGATTGAGTTTCATCTATCATAGGATTTACAGTCCCTCAATGATTTATGATGATTTTTCAAGTTATTATTTTGAATGTTTTCTATTTCCAATTTTTGTTTTTCAAGTCTTTTCTATTTTTTGATTTTTTTCCTTTTTTCTAACTTGGAATCATAAGGCATAAGTCCTGCAGATCCTTTATTTTGCATACACAACACAACAAACAATGCATTAACAATTAAATAAATAAAACAAAAAATATATTCAATACAACAAAACATTTTCACAAACACCTTGTTTTTCACACAAACAATTTTTTCACAACACTTTTTTTCACAACACTTTTTCATACAAGAAAAAAAAAACTTTTCACACAAAAATTTTTTTTACGACACTATAGTTTTCCAAGTCTAAGCCTAATAACTTCAACTAAAATTCTCCTAAAAGTCAAGATTAGTCATTCGATCACCGGCAATGGCACCAAAAACTTGATCCGATATTTTTTATATGTAAGGATTTATGAAGTTGACACCACTACTTGAAGATTTTAATCCCCGGTAACGGCGCCAAAAACTTGATCCCAAGTAAAGTAAGATTTCAATTATATCTTTATGTAGTAGGGATTATATGCAAGTATAAGTATCATTATCAAATAATATTGAGCTTTCTAATTAAATCCCAAATATCGATCGCACGGAGATCGAGGATAATCACGACGACTTTCAAGAGAAGTTCTAGTCTAGAAAAACATGCCCTAGTTTGGAAGGTTGATAGAGGTTTGGTTTTGATTATATCATACAACTATCACTACAATACTACTTCTACTCTTAAACTAAATACTTAGTGAAAATAGTGAAAATCAGAAAGTGGGGATCAGAAAGTGGGGTTTAATATATTAAAAGTTGCAAAGAAATTAGTTACATGTATAAAAGTAAAACAAGTAATGAGAGAGATTATGACAAATAGGAGCAATTATATTCTTTATCCCTCGGTCAAGTAATATAAAGAACATTTCCTAATTCATAGTTTTAGAATCCTAAAGGCTGGTTAGGAAGGAGAGATACTAGCTCTCACATTAGAGTCCCCTCGTCCCCTCACGTGAAGGCTAACATCTAGTATTAAGACCTAAAATCAAGAACCAAATTGTGGGATTTAGCCTGTCACTCTAAATTCCTCTAATTCTACAACCATCAAAGTATATCTCTCTATTTATTTGCACTCAATCATATGGACTACATTCTCATCCATACAATCTCATGTGATTCTACCATTAGTTGATTGAGACAATACCATCATGGATCTTACATGTTCTCACAACAGATTTTAACATGCAGGTTGATCAAGTTTACATGTAAACAAAGAACAAAGTAAAATCATCACAATATATTATCACTCTAATCAATTCTATATCCTACACTTGCATACTAATTCATTGTAAGAGGGAAGAGTAAGGAAAACTACTCACTACACATGGATTATTAAGATTTATAGTCAAAATAGTTCCATTTCTATGGGCAAGAATTAAATTTATTTTTTCTATAGGCTCCATATTTCCTTTATAATTATAACTATTATCTTCTTTATAATATCTTCTAGATGTACCTTGCCTATATGGCCTTCCTGGTCCATTATCTTCTCCTGATGGTGGAACTGGATCAAATCTAGGCCTTTTACCTCTATCTATAGTAGGATTAGATGGTCCTGCTATTACTTCACCCATTTCCATGTTCATTTTAATTTCCTCTTTTTCATATTTTGAATCTATTTTCTTCCAATCAAAACTTGGATTAAAGTTATTTTCATATGCTATTTCAAAATTATACCTCTCTTGTTATTCTGAATAAGATGCATTCATACTAAATACATAATCTTGCAATTGCTCATATGTCTTTATCATACTAAAATTAATTTCTTCCATAATTAATTTGATTTTTTATCTCTAATTCAGATTGTATGGATTCAAAATCATCTTTTGATTCATTTCTAATTTGTCTATGTTGATAATCTAAAAATCTCATGCTAAATGTTTCATCTTGATTTTCATAAGAAGTACTTTCATTTGGTACTAATATGGGCTTATCTACAAATGTATTAATACTCCATTCAGTACCTGCGTATATTTCTGAACTAAATTTCTTTCCTGTTATTGCCTTAATTCCCTGACTGGCTAACATTAATTATATTTCTTCATTATTTAACTTAAATTTGACATTAAAATGTTCTTGCATTTTTCCTATGAATCATGTAGTTATTCTAAGGTTTAGAGATCCAGCAATCATATAATAACCCTTAGTCTTGATTCCTATCTTCAAATATTGTATACATTCTCTAGTATCCATAATGAAATTTGGTACAAAGTATATGATAGCTTCATTATCATTCATATCTATCTCAAATGATCCATTTATAGATTTTGTTAAATCACTCCATCTATTATCCAGTAGTACTACCAAAGCCTTTGTTCCTAAATTTTTTCTATGTAATCCTTTAACTCCAATCATGATTAAGTCTATATGTAATTGTGTCATTCTTTGTTGCCTAATTTGCTCCCAATTATCTTTTACTATTATTGGTAAACTTAATTGATCTAAGTTTGATACACAACTAACTTTCTGTTCAGCTATTGTTTGTATTATAGATGACTTGGATAATAAAGAATTTTCATATATTTTATTTTTAATTTTAACTAGATCTATCTTTTTGTTATTAAACTTATCTAATTGTGATTCAATATCTACTATTTCAGATATTTTTCTATCAAATTTAGGTGATTTTTTCCTAAATATGGATATAGATTTTTCACCACCTACCATGATTTATAACTTATTGGTCTGTATGGAACAATCTCTTTTCCTTTAGAAATAATATTTGTTTCTATAATTTTTAACTTATCTTCAATAGTCATTATTTTTTCATATAATTCTATTAATATTATTGTCTGAAAATTTAATATTTTAGGATAGGTTTTATCACTACCTTGTATTCCTGAGTAATTTGTTAATCCTAGTGCTTCATCATGATATTTTCTAGGTTCTTCTAAAGTATCTTTGTAAATTTTAAATTCTTAAAACTTACTCAAGCTAGAATAATTCCTTTAATTTCTAAAAGTAAAGTTTCAACTCTTTTAATTTTTTCATTGGTTATTTCTAGAATATTTTTAGATTGTTTGGATTCTTTTAATAAAGTTTCTATTTTGGAAATTAATACTTCTAAGTTTTTCTGATCTGTCCAATTTTTTTTTTAATATATCATCATTTTGTCTTTTAATGTATTCTAAGTTTTTTTTTAAAACTAATCTTTTTATATCACCTAAGATATCTGTAGATTTTTCTAGAATTCTATAAACTTTTTGTTGATGTATTTTTAAAGATTCCGCTAAAGATATTTGTAAATCTATTATACTATTCATTATTTTATTTTCAGAATGTAATTCATGTCTAAAATCTTTAGAAAACTTACATATAAATTTATGATGATCTAAGGAAAGAATGTTCTTATTTTTATTTGATATTTTTAAATTTAACCATTCAATGTTTTGTTCAGATTCCATTTTAAATTTAAAATTATTTTTCAGAGTAATTATTTACAGTGTAATAATGCCTAAACCCACCACGCTTCCGCGCATTTAAAATTAATTCTAAATTAAATTTTAAGGTTAAATTTAAAATTAATTTTAAATGTTTAGGCTCTGATACCAAAAAGATGTGTACAGATGATTCAAAAAGATGTGTACGGATGATTAGATAATTTAAAAAGATGTGACCTCGTATAGTTTTGTGTACGGATGATTCAAAAAGAAGTGACCTTATGGCTGAGAGGAGTGGAGAGGTGGAGAGGAACCATAAGGTCACATCCGCCATACACACTACTTGGAAAGGATGAGGGAGTGGTGGAGAGGAGAGGAGTGGAGAGGAGTGGAGAGGAGAGCAGGGAATGAGAGAATGAGGGGGTGGATGAGTGTGTGGATGGATTGCCCGCTTATTTATAATACAACCATGACGTGAACAGTAATGATCATGTGACTATGAACAGTAACTTTAATAATTTACATGAACAGTAAAACAGTACTCCCACTTGACTTACAAACAGTAATTAAAACCAGAAAAAAACGTATAATGTCATCAGCTTAAAGGGATGTATACGGGTAAATGCAAAGAAATAGGGATTACCTACAAGATAATTTTGGCCAACTTAAATAAGTAAGAATTTAATTGCTCCGGACAAACAGATTGAAGTCCATTGGAAGCAGACAAATTGACATGGCAAAGTTTTCCGCATATAAAAATCTATAGACTCCAAACATGGCAACGATTTCATGGAGCTGTAATGATCTAATGATTTTTTATCCTTGAATCTATTGAATATAAAAGAATATAATGATCACTTCAATGTGAAATCTTCATCGCAGACAATTAGTGAGCCAGATCAGCAACATTGAATGCTTCCTCAGTCAAAAGTCGTGAAAGCGTGACACCATAATGCTGCATTTCAGTAAATAGAAGTTAAATCGTTTATGTCCAATCAAGAAATAATTATCTACTAATGTATGCGTGCGTAGTGCTAATTTTGTCTTTCATTCAAATTTATGAAACAAATTATATCTTTTTTAGATAGAATGAGTAATTTAATTTAAAAATTGACCTTTTAAGTTAAAATGAATATTTTTATGCACAAACTTATTTTAAAAAAATTAGGAAGTATAAAGAAATATTTTTACATTGCTTTTATTGACGACTTATGAATATTGATAAAAACTCTAAATTCTTCGTGAGTTATAGTTTTCCAATTTTTCATAAATGAGAACCAAAATTATGAAAACGAGAATAAATAAAATCTTCATTTAATAAAAGTAAATTTCAGTACATCTCATATGTCAATGAAAAGGAAAATACATCACATTATTGTCACATATATATATATATATATGTGATGTATTTTCCTTATATATATATATATGACAATAATGTGATGTATTTTCTTTTTCATTGACGTATGAGATGTACTGAAAATCTTCATTTAATAAAAGTAAAGTTCAGTACATCTCATATGTCAATGAAAAGGAAAATACATCACATTATTGTCACATATATATATATATATATGTGATGTTTTTTCCTTTTCATTGACATATGAGATGTAGTCTAGGCAGTAAGACTCTACTGCTCGAAATATAATAATCTGGAGCATTTTATGATCTATCACATAAGTGAAGCCGCTACTCTATATATTCAGACACATCCTACTCTTTCATAATTATCAGATTTTAAATCAGTCATTTTATTAAAAATTTTATTATTAATCTTCAATTATATTATTTAGAGCTATTCTCATATTATAATCTTCAATATAAATCATCACTTGATATTATATTATTTAGAGATATTATATTATTTAGAGCTCTAAATAATACAACTATAAAATATAAGTTCCCAAAAATAAATTTGAAAAAAATTATTTTTCACCGTCCGATCATTACCTGCCTCTAATAATTTCAAGCTCCAGAACAAATCGTGACACTCTTACGGACTATTTTCAAATTCAACTCATATATCAAAATTCATCACGCTTTTTATTTTTATGATGATTTAATCATTATAAGCCAAAACATTTGGGTTAAATATTTCAAAAAAGAAAAACCCGAATAATTTATTTGTAAATAACAATATTTAAGGTGGAATGTACGAAAACATCACAAAAATAAATTAAAAGACTGAAGGTATTATATCCATATAATTATCCCTTCTATTATGCATAATTTATATAGATAAAATACATTCCACACAATCTCCCATAATTGTATCTTAGATTTACTTGCATGTGATTCAGAATATTGACACTAAGCACTGAATGCAGACTTTATTTCTTCCTCGAGATCTCGTAAACATAGCTTAAGATGACCACTGCAGCGGCGACAGCGACTCCAACTGCACTCTGCGCCAATACCGTACTCGTCTTCACTTCACTTTTTGTACCCTTTGCAATTGATGGTGGAGTGAAGCCTAGTTCCGAAAGTTTCTTGTGTGATTCAGCATAATCCTTGAAGAAAGCTTCTTCATCCTACAGCAAAATAGACTTACATGAATAAGAGAATCTATGTATTTTAAGAATCTCACAACTAAAGTTTGAGATTTCCATTTATAACACCATAGTATTAAAAATCTATTGATGAAAAAGTTCATTTCATTTTTAAAAAGTTAGTATATATGAGAAGTCAGAATGTACGTAACTATGAATGTTTAGATGTTAGATATTTAAATGTATAAGAGTTATGAATGTTTATATGTTAGATATTTAAATATATAAGAGTTATGTGGTACAAAATAACTTTTGCACGGCTCTTAAGTTTTGATCCCAGAGTTCAGAAGTGCGGCGGCATTTTTTTCACTGTTTAGGCTATAAAGTGAACGCGGGGCTAGGTGCGTATCGCGTTTGGGGTATACTATTTTCCTTCGCTGCCCTCGCTACTCCCGGTTGCCCTGGTTCTTCGCTCGATCTATCGTGCCCTAGCTACCGAGGTGTATTCTGGTAAAAAAATTTTGTGCTCCCTCCTCTCCTTCCTCTTCTTCTTTTTCTTTCCTTGTCTTCTTTTCTCCTCTCCCCTCTCGTCCTATCTCGATCTGTAGTATCTCCTACGAGAATGATTTTTGTGTTTCATTGCTTTTTGGTGTGATACATATTTGAGGTTCATGGTTACTGTTAGATCCATAAACCTCAACATCGTGTTAGCTAGGAGCAGTTGTTTTAGGGTTTTGTGGCTTGAGATCTTTGAGGATTTTCAGAAACCTTATTTTTACATATGCTCCTACATTTGATTCAGTTTAATGCCAGAAATATTTGGTCATTTACATATTTTTACATTTGCTGGAAAGATGTTGTGCCCTAGTTACCGAGAAAAATGTATTTTTACATCAGTTATTTGTTGTTTGATGTTATTGATGCGTTGGAGAAGTGGAAAAATTGATACTTCTCAGTTTTTGATATGGTAGGTACTCCAAATGTTTGGTTAATTCAGATTTGGTACTTCTCAGTTTTTGATGTGTCGAGATTCGTAGGCCTCACTAGAAATAGCTTCTTTGTTGCATTGTTGTTTTTGATCATATATACATTCATAACTTTTTGGTTTGTAGGAGGGTTGACAGCATTCTATCTTTAACATACATGCCCTCTTTCGTTTACATATAAGGTATATTTATTTTTTTTACATACATGTCATCTTACCATCCGTTTATATCACAGTAAAAAATGAGTAAACTTAAAGAGGCCGATCATCGACCATGTGAGATAGAGAGACTACTAATATATTTTGTGATCTCTGTTTAAGGTAGGTCGAGTTGGGAAATAGACCCACCACCTATTTTAATAAAGTTGACAGAATCTCACAACTAAATTCAAGGAGTTAACCAAAAGGGATTACGATTGGATGAAACTAAAAAACAAGTGGGATCAATTAAAGGACTTGAAAATTTAGAAGAAGCTCAAAAGGGGATCAACTGGATTGGGATGGGATCCACTAAAGCGGACAATTGATGCACCTAAAGAATGGTGGGCAGAAAAGTTAGAGGTAATTACATGACTATTTCCACATACTTTCAGAGTGAAATATTTTGACTATTGAATACATTCTTCTTGTTACTACAGGCAGTGCTAGCAGCGAAAAAAATTCAAATTGACTGGCATTGAACCAGCTTTGGAGGAGAGGTTTGATGTTACGTTCACTGGCGTTGTAGCAACAAAAGCTCATGCTTTCACCCCAAATGAGCAGGGTTTTGCCAGCTTAAGGAGACCAAACATATAGGTGACTCAGGAGAAGGTCCCAGCCAAATCTACACAGATGTTCAATTCATTGGTGGAACAAAACATCCCCAACCTGAATAAAAGAAAAAAAGTTTCACATTTGTTAGAGGTACTATTGAGACATTGCTTGAAACTTGTAAAACAAAGTCCTTGTAAAACAAAGTCCAAACCAAACAAAGTCCAAACCAGCGAAGGACAATACAATTCAGGAGTGTATACAGATCCTTAACACATCCTGGTATTAAGGCAGACGAAGCTATGTATGTAAAGTATGTGAAGTTGCTAGGGAACTCAACTCGCGGACAGTTCTTTGCGACTTTGGACCCAGAATTCTGACTTGTCCACTTGCGTTCTTTCATGAACGATTGACTGTTATTTACTGTATCTTCATTGCTATTGTCATATCTTTGCACTATTTATGTGATACTCTTCTCTATTTATTTCTTATGGATGCACATTTGGTTATCTTTGATCGTGTTATTTATTTTATTTTTTCAATCATGTATATGTCGTATATGTATCGTTGCCATTGTCACATGTTATTTATTAGCTTGTTTAAAAATCTATCATTTTTCATATTTTATTCAATGGATGAAGAACAAGTTAATCACAACCGCATTGTTGCTCTCAACCTTACATTGCTATACCATTACTACCATGCATATGTTGATCAAAACCCATGCATGACGTCGAGTAATATTGGAGATAGATGAGTCAGAGAGTTATTACATGGTCACCCGACACATTTCGCAAACATGTTCCGTATGACAAAGTAATATTTTTGGACCTGCTTAACCAACTTCGGACCTTTCATGGATTGTATGTTTCATCAAGAACGACAGCTAGAGAAGTGTTGGCAATTGCCCTATACATTTTATCCCAGAATGAATCTTTTAGAGGAGCAATAGAACGGTTTCAACATTCATCAGAAACCATCAAGAGATATTTCTCAGTTGGGTTGAATGAGCTAGCGAGTCTGGCATGTGAAATAGTCAAGCCAGAGGATCCAACGTTCCAGTCCATTCCCACACATGTTGCAAATGACCCTCGATACATGTCGTTCTTCAAGGTGCTTACCTAATATAAATTTCAGATACTACAAAGTTACACATGTGATTTTCTTATTAAGTATTTCGTGCACCACAGGACTGCATCGGAGCCATAGACGGGAACATATGTCGATGCACGTCTGTCTAACACAGAGAAAGTAGCATACATTGAACGCTGTGGATCCCCAACACAAAATATGATGACAGTGTGTGATTTTAACATGTGTTTCACCTTTGCAATGGCTGGATGGGAAGGTAACGCACATGACAGCCGTGTTTTCAAGTTTGCCACTAGAAACAGAAGATATGGTTTCCCTTATCCACCACCAGGTATGAGAGTCGTATTTCACTTTTGGGCATATGAATTGTTCTAAATCTGTTAATCACAAAAAACTAAACACGGAAGTATTAGGTACCCTTTATAAAAGAGATATCTGAAGTCATATCCAAATACGAAATACCATATCCCTGATTTTGAAAGATCAAGCAAAGTTGCACGAGACAAAAAACAAATATTTAACAAAAGACATTCGTCCTTGCACGGTGTCATCGAAAGATCATTCGGGGTATGGAAGATGTAATATGTTATTTTACGTGATATTCCAAATTATCCATTTTCAAAATAGGTCCAGATAGTAGTGGCCACAATGACATTACACAACTTCATTCGACGGCATCACTCCGGAACTGATGCAGAATTTGCTGTCATTGAAGAAGATTTACTGCAGATCCCACCTGAGGCAGGACGTATTATACCTCAAATCGAAATAGATTCAGTAGAGGCACACACCCTAGATGGTGAAGGTGCTTCGGAGATGGTAGCTTTGAGAAAACAAAAAGCAGATGACATAAGCCAATTAATATAGACAATTGTGACATCTACTGTTTGATCAAATTAATTGTATTATTCAGAACTTGATGGCTGTAATATTTTAATCAATTTGGGAAACACATTTTAATGACCCTGTTAATTTTATGAGTTTCTGGTTATGATCCAAGCCTGAGTTTCTTTTTTATGCAATAGTAAATATTCAATGTTAATTATTAGGTGATTATGATCCAATATTCATTGTTCAATGACTTTCTGATTCTGATTATGATCCAATATTCAATGAGTTTTTGATTATGATCCATAACTGAATTCTGAAACTGGATGGTGCCTAGCTTGAACGGCCCTTCTTTCAGGGCAGCCGCTGCCTTCTACATTTTGTTTGAGTTGTTTGGTTATCTGAGCAGTACTCTGTTGAAAATGTGTTTGGGGAAGCAGATGATGCGTAATAGTTCATTTTGACCATTAAATACATAAGTACCGTAAATAAAGTGAGCAGGTCTTCTTTATTTTTTTAGAGAGCTAATTAATTGTGTAAATGAAAAACAAATTTGATGGCATCATCTGACGGCCGAGGTGATGGTATCCTTGTTAGGCTCATGCTTGAAAAAAAATTTCATCTCTCTAAAACTATTGTTGAAAAGGATTATCTGAATGGTTTGGCATTCTGAGTGGTGTCTTGAAAACCACATTTAATTGAAACAAATTTCAATTTTCTTGAAAACCACATTTACTAAAAACAAATTTCAATTTTCTTGAAAACCACATTTACTATTAAGTATTCTGTGTTGTATTTACTTAGTCGATTCATTGGCTAGATTACAATCTTCACTTTGTAAGAGTGCATGAAAATTTGCAAGGCTAAACAGAATTGCATGTGGCTGGATGTCCTCATTGTTTAGTTTGGATTTGCATGTGGCTGGATGTTTGCTGAGTTGTCCAATTTTTTACCTATGGGGTATTGGGGTAAGCAACTCCCATTTAGGTGAGATGGCCGGCCCCTTCTCTCCACTTCTATCTCTCTCCCCCTATTTCTCTTCCTCTCCCCCTATCTAGCTCGGGCTCGTCTTAAGGCTAAACTAATTGCTCGATCATCTCAATTAATCAACTTGTTTCAATGGCTTGATAAATAAGCTAAGGCTCATTTTGATGCTTTGGCTTTCATTTCATGGTTGATGGCTATATATATATAGAAAATTTTCATTTGTTGGTATCTTTATATCCTGCATGGGAGTGAAAATGACATTGGCCAGCCACATCATTTTTGGTGATGGATAAATAGCAAGCCTGCAATCTTATCATGCAAGACTTCTTCCTTTTAATGTTTGCTTTGATTTATATGGATCTTGAATGGGTCGTCTTTGCTATTAGTTAATGATCTTGTGAGATCTGATATCTTTTAAGAGACTTGATATTATCATTTCACACTACTTGTGGTTCTGGAGCGTAGAGTATGATTTCGTTGGAAAGAAAAAAGAAAAGATTAATTCATATATGATGGTTATATTTAAAGCACATTTCTGTTTCACATCTGTTAATTGATGCTCAAGGACGCAAGAAACTTAATAGTTATCTGGAAGCAGGAACTATCTATTCATCATTCATGCATAATTTTGTTTTCATACCACTCAACTCTTATGGATTGAGTTGTTCCAATTGAAATCACAGGAAAGATGAAAGGCAGCATTTACATGGATCTTTTTTTAAATTAATGATTTGTGTATTTAATTTGGCAACTATGGAGCAGCTTGGATGGCCACGGAGCTTTTCTCCTTAGCAACCGTTGCATCCAAACTTTGGTAAGTAGATTTCTTTATTTACTATATTTCTCGAGGTATTCAGGGAAGTCTGGGCAAGTGACGTGCCACCGCGAGCTACGGACAACAATTTTACAGGTGCCCGCGGTGGGGAAACGGACCGAAAGACTACAATTTCTTCAGGTGGGCCAACAAATGGACACCGTCGCTCAGAGTTTGATGGTGTCACAACTTGAGAACACCACTTGTGGTTCAACACCACTTGTGGTTCAAGTGCTTCCGTTTCTACGATATCTCAGTCGAACAGGTTTGCTCGGGATTCTGGGATGTCAGAACTGGGCAACATTATATATATATATATATATATATATATATATATATTCAGGCCTCATACTCCATATTAATATGTGAAGGTGTATTTTACTTTTGTATATGTAACTATGTTTCTTTTATGTGATCGGAAATATTTGAGTTATATAAATGTAACAACTCTTTTGTATTTTCATGTCTTAACGTTTGAACTTTAATTTTGTTAATAAAATTATAAATTCTGCGTGACAGATTGTTTATTTAACTAAAAAATTCTTGATACAAGCCTTTTACAAAATGCACAAGCTAAACAACTTATCCACAAGAAGGGCAGAAAAGTCATGTATTCAGAATCAGTTGTTTTCCAAACGCACAAACCAAACAGTCAGTCAGCTTATCCGGATCAGCTGCTCATAAACAGATTATCAGAAAAAGTTGTTTATCAGCAGAAGCTAGATAAGCTGCAGCTGCCCTAAACAGACCCTAAGTTAAAGTTTTAGTAAATGTTTTACAACAACCAGTAGATATGCTATGTAATAAGATAACAACCAGCAGATATGCTATGTAGTAAGATGATGAAATGTTATATGGCAAGTTATCTAATATTGCCCACTAACGCTAGAAACATTTGGTCTGCTGGGTTATTCAAGATTTCTTAAAATAATGAAAGATAATGAGATATACATTACTATATGATAAAATATAAAGAAAATTTTCTTACATAGGATTATGCTTTAATATAAACTTTATAAAGAAAAACATTTGGCATCTAAGTTCCTATAATTTCAAGGTTTTTTTAGTAAAATATAAATCGAAACAAGAAGTACAGAACTATAAGTATTTCAACGTGGCTGAATACGAAACTGAATTTTTAAACATCGCCTGAAGCATCGATGCGGAGTTAAATAGAGTGCAGAACCCCCCAAAACAATCTGCATGTTTAAAAAATACCTTTGCATATAGCTCAACGTAAGGACGGAAAGCTGGATCTTCAACCAAGACCTTGTCAGTGGGAAGCTTCAGTAGCCCCGCTGATTCCCCTTTCAGCAGTTCTCTGATAAAAAAAAAAAAAGGAAAAAATTTATTAATGTGGACCTTTAATGTCATATTATTGATTGCTTAACAAGTTTTTCATGTTTTCTTACACAAAATAAGAATTGTCAAACTTGAGGGGCTCATTTGTCCAAGCACCTTCAAATCCTGACCTCTCGGGGTGAGCCCTCCCCTAAAATAACAAGAAAGATGTTTACCAAAGTTGGAAGTTTGCTACAACGAAAATTTTCCGATGGTTCATTTAACAGCAATGTTACCAGAGTGTGGCCGCCAGATAGAGCGACAATATCCTTGTCTGTTAGCCCCATCCGGTAGAATACATCCCTCAGATGCTGTGAACCTAAAAACAAGAAGAAAAAGGCAATAGCTGAAGCCAATTATCATTACACAAATGTCAATTTGTAAAAAATTAACAAAAACAGAATGGAAGTTATCAAATGACTAAAAAGAGATTCAAATATCCATGGCTTTTGCCACGACATTTCATATAAAACAAATTACAAAAGCATAGCAAAGCAGCCCTTGATAAGAACAAGGGCAATCTTAAGGTTTAAAAAAGAAAATCAAAAAAACATTAAGTGTTTAGAATCCAATAAAAAGTATTGATTGTTATTGTAGAGAGAGGAAGAAAGCTCTATAAATAAATATTGGTAGACGCGCAAATAACATTTATGATTGAAGTTAAGAAAATAACTAATGCCGACCCATGTTGGGAAGCAGCTGATCATGCTGTTTCTATCCAAATGTATTGATGTTGGAAAATTTGCCATAAATAGGAACGTGTACTGACTAATCAAATTATCATAATTACATTGTATAATGTTCTACTTTCCTCTACGCTGATGGCTCCACCATTCAAAATATTTTGAAAATGGAACAGGGATAATTCCGGTTTACTCTGCATGTGGGTTGGGAACTATAGAGTTTATCAGCCTATAAACGTAAAATCACACTCAGTTGTAACATAATTCATATAAAAATGCCGAAAATAACAACTTCTCATCCTTATTTTGATAAAACAAATAGCTAACTACAATGATTTATGTACTTATTTGAATCCATGAAAACATAAATAATTTGAATGCTTTGAAACAAAGGAAAATAAAAACAGCATTATCAGTTGTCATTTGGTTAAAAAATGAGATCCCTATCCATGCCTCTTAGGACATGTCACAGAAGTAACCATAAAAAGCCTTATTTTTCATAATTTTATTGTGCTGTCCACAACTACGTAAGAACTAGATCATTATAATAAAATGAAACTTAATTTACAGTTATATTTGGCAGGAAAATTGTAATTTTTAGAGAAAAGGACCATCATTTTCATTGCAAATAGATGAGCTCAGAGGTACTTCTATATATGTTCCATGCTAAAGCAAATTGTCTATTCTGACCAGCACAATTAAAATTACCTTATTATGTGCAAGGAGAATTCATAGGGCATTTCATCAGTTTAAAACAGCAAATAAACAGAAAATGAACAAGACCAGGCATGTCATGATTGGAACAGACAGACTGGTCACAGAGAAATTTGAATCTTAACATTTTGAGTTGATTTCCAGGAGATGTAAGTAAATAACAGATAATGTTCATCCACGATTTTAACTGTCATATAGAATAGCCTATATCATTATAGTTTAATGGCATAGAGAAATTTGTACACACATCACTTGTAACTCAAAAAATTCAGAGCCTATTTCTTCCAATGCATGGCAATATCCTAAATTCAACCTAATTTACTGGCTAGCCATCTATTTTATATATAAATGATTGAATCAATTGAAGCAACTTTATTTGCATATTGAATGAAAAGGCTAAATGTGAAATATTATGTAATATATCCAAAATTAAAGTAAAAAAAAATCATGAATTTATAATCCAAATGGTCATTTGGAACCTTTCTTTGCATCGGGAAGACGTCCTTCATTTGGACAAATGGAGGAATCCTGCACAAGACCAATAACCAATTCTAAGATAAATCACTAATGCTTTTCAAACAGTAATTATAAATTGTTGTAACATTTTTTACCCTTCTCCCTGGGACAAAGTTAATAGTTGGTCCTCCAGTAACCTCAACAGCAACAACTCCAGCTAACTGAATGTAATAATATGGCAAAAAATTAGTTTAGAATATCTAATAATAATTTTTATAAGATGGGTCTCAAAATCATTGGATTCACTTCGAGATGATTGCAATACATAAAAAATCAATAAAAACTTGTATTGCACTCATTTTGAAGCAAATCTAATAACTTAAAGGCTCAACTTGACCAAATTCGGTCAGGATATCCAAAATCAATTTTTGTTTCATAATAATAAATAGAAATATTCATTGGAATAGAAATAATAAAAAAGAGAAAATTATGTGCAAAGAGGTGAACTTAGAAAATATCAAGTCAGACAAAGACTATCAATTTTTGACCATTTTTGTTAATTTTGATGGTCTGTACTGTACCACGCCAACATGATAATGCAAGGATTAAAGTCTTAAAGGGCTGTTTTCGTAAGAAATTCTTTAATAGCAAACCAGCAAGAGCTAGGCAGAAATTTCTTTAAAGAAAAGATGATAGTTGTGATCTTTAATTTCTATTTATTCATTTCTTGTTAAAGGTCAAAAATAGTTTATTAGAATTGAATTTCTAATTTTTTTCAATTTTCATCAAAAGTGCTAAATAATAGTTTAAGACTAACAGCTAGTGCCCCGGATAATTTGCATATTTATGCCAGATTGTGTATTAAATATTCATTAGAATACTAAATTAACAAGCTTCCAGCATAAATTGATAGAAAACAAACCTGTCACATTAAGCTTCAGTTGCATATTCATGGTAGAAATTTTCCAAAATCAATACATAGATCTCAAGGCTCCTTAAATTTGTGGTGCTTCGTGTTACACTATGCTTAGATCTAGTGAAAGGTGCAAAATAGGCCATATTTATGATGATTTAGGTTATTTTAGGAATTTCTACACAAGTTCTGAGAAAAGACTCCCATTTGTTCCTTTAAGGAAACTTATGATATTTTCCCAAGAGATTGATTGACATACAAAAAATCAGTTTCGACCCTTTCATATTAAAATTTTATGTAATAATGCGGTTCAAGACATCCTATGGTACAAAAACTCAAAATTAACCATACCTCTTTACTAGGAAAGCACTGAATTAAGCAAATTGCACCACTCTACACTTACGGCGTGCAATGACATTTTATTCACGTCTCATGAGACTATAGCTTTAAGCATTGGAAATGGCTATGAAGTGCATAATAAACTGTGTTATCATAGTTCCACCATCCATGGTTTAACTAGGTGAACCCCAATTAAATAAATCAACAAGTTATAGTAGCGACTACATATTTTAAGTCAAACATTGAACTGGTCTTAAGATTATACAACCTTAGCTACAACATTAGCAGTAAGCTAGGAGATTGCTGTAACTTAAGACTCACATTTGGGTGTTTCTCCATAGCTTCCCTTATCTAAGATAGAGGTCCCCTTAAGGTTTGGGTGTGAAATTTTGCGAATAGAATAATTTTTGTAATAGACCAAACTTTATTCACTATATCAACGTGCTCTCCGAGTATATTGATTGGCTCAGAAAGAAAAAGCACTGGTTGGTTGGAAATAAGAGCTGTTGGGCATGATTAGTCATAAATTAGATTATAGAATAATTAAATATTCATATCAAAGTTATTACTACTTACCCAAAAGCTTAGAGTTCATTGGGACTAAATGCCCACCAATATTGCACCAATGTGAACTTGAGACCCACTCCACTAACATCAAAAGAGTATAAAATGGAATATTATATTTGGAAGAAAAATCTGGGAACAGATAAAACAATTCATATGGATCCTAAGATTGTGGGAACAATGAAATTCTTAGGATTTTCGAATTGTTAGTGCAATATAGTAACCTCAAGTTGCTTGTGTTGTGGTAAGATTCGTGCACAAAAAGGTAGAGAGAATTTTTAGATAAAATGTGGCTTTTTTCAGTCCTAAATTAAGTAATCAATAATCAACTATACAACTAGTGGGTCTTATAAAAAGCGTAATCTTGCAAATTGGGATAAGCATCAAATTATGGTTAATTATCAAGCCTAACTAGGATTCCATGGACTAATAATCTCATCCACAGGCCAAATCAAAATTAACCTACCAAATTTTTGCTTGAATTAAATCTTCTCCCCGAGTTCACTAGGGGTAGGGATATCGGAGTTAACTCAAACAATTAGCAAACCAATATTATTAGTGAAAAAGCCAATAGACGGTCACAATCAACACACGGGAACAATAATAACAACAACACAACACATGACACATAGCTAGGGTTGATCTTGGGTGGTAGTGGAAACCGTTAGGGGGCTTGGAGAAGTGGCAGCAATGTAAGGATGGGGTGGACTGCAAAGGAACACCGACACAACGGTGGTCATATGCTGTCCTGGGCGGCAACAAACAGGAATAAGATGAAAACAACTTGAAAACAGCAAAACAACGGCGGGAAAAGCACCTAGGCTGCAACGGAGGTGGTTCAGGCGGATCTACCAGCAATAAGGCAGCACGAGGGATGGGAAAGTGTGGGACAGTAGCTAGGTAGTGGCGGAGGGTGGTAAGGGTGGTAAGGGCGGTTGGAAGATCTGCGGGTGACCGGAAATGGCATGGGGAGGGCTGGACAGCAGGTAGGTAGGTAGCAGCAAAGAGTTTTAGGGGTGGCTGAGGTGAATTTTAGAAGTTGGCAATAGAGGCGAATTACAAAAAAACAGCAACAGCGGATCTCGATGGCAGTTGCAACAATGGAGCGCGAGCAGGAGCGACAGGAGAAAGATGTGGCAGCTACAATGCCGCGGAATTCAATATCACGAGAGACAAGCCGCAAAAAATAGTTATATTTTCCTTTCTTATGTTTTCTTTTCTATTATCTTTCATTCATTTTTAGTAATTTACTAAATGCGTTGTATTATAATTTGAAAGTAAGTTTTTATAGTGTTCTGTTAATACAACCGCTGGTGTCTAGGGTTTCCCCTTCTAAATCCGTATCAAAAGGTGAAAAGTTGCTCCGGCTGTAATTAATCAGTGGTGCTTTGACTGTAGCTCGTTTCTCAATAAGATATTTATCCTCACCAAACTTTGCAATCTCTCCAGCCGCCGCCATTGCCTTCCCACCCTCCTCTTCAATGCCCTCACAGTCCCAACCCTCACCCTCGCCACCCCTTCAATTCACTCCCTCGCCTCACATTTCGATCGATGCCCACCCTCCGTACTTGCTAAAACCGCCCAGGACAGCATCCTTACTGTTTTCTACTGCAGCCTGCCACCTAACCATCTATTTCATTAATTACAGCCATCCCTCTCACTGCCACAACCCCGAGACAACGTTTCCCCTTCGCTGCCCCTCATTGTCCCAGCCCTTTCCCTAGCTTTCGCTGCCATTCCAGGCCCTCCGCTTCAGAGGGAATGGGTGTGAGCGTTTGGAATAACCAAGACAGCGCTAAGAAAGGGTGGGGCAATAACAAGGTAGTGGCGGAGGGTGATAAGGCGGTTGAAAATCTATGGTTGATCGAAAATGTCAAGGGGGAGGGCTGGACAGCAGATAGGTAGCATAAGAAAGTTGTAGGGCGGTTGGATTGGTTGTAATTGCGAGGGGGGCGAATTTTGAAAAGCGGAAATGGAGTTGAATTGCAAAAATACAACGGTGGCGGATCTAAATGGAGGTTGCAGCAATGGAGGGCAACCGGATGCAGTGGAGGAGGATGTATGACATAGGAACTTTCCCACATAGAATTTTCATAGTACACAGAGAATTTTTGCGGTAGTGTAGCGCTAGATTCAATATCACGGGAGATGATAGACGTCCCGTAAAAACATTCATGTTTTCATTTCTATTATATTTCATTCATTTATAGTCATTTCGTAAATGTGTTATATTAGAATTTGAAAGTCAGTTTTTATAGTGTTTTTTTGTTAGGACAGTCGCCGGCATCTAGGGGTTCCTCTTCTAGAACCGTAGCAAAAACTTTAATTCATCCGAGGTGGTGATCTCCTTCTAAGGAATTGAGTGGTGCTTCAATTGTAGCTTGCTTCTTGATAGGGTATTTATCCTTACCCAACTCCTCTGCCATCTTTCTAGCCGCCGCCACTGCCATCCCCACCCTCCTCTTTGACGCCCTCTTAGTCTCAGCCCTCCACCTTCGCCACCGCTTGAATTCTCTCTCTCGCCTCGTTGTTTCGACCGAAGCCCAGCCCTCCGTACTTGCTACAGTAGCCCTTGCCACTTTGGTGTCATTTCAACTGTAATCTTGCCACCTTGCCACTTATTTCATTCATTACATCCATCTCTCTCACAGATAACCCCGAGACAGCACTCTTGCTTTCCTGCAGTTCACAACTCTTTCCTTTCGCTGCCCCTCACGTCCCAGCTCTCCCCTTGGCTTCTACTGCTGCCATTCCAGGCCCTCCGCTTCACCGCCAATACAATTCTAGCCTCTCTTGCTGTCCCATCTACCCACAGCTCATTTCAACGTCCTACCACCACTCCCTGACCACTCAGCCGACCTCCCCCACCCCGGGATTAAGCCCTAGTGTAAGTTTGTGTCTTGTATAGTAGTAATTTCTCTTCCAAATGTCTTTGATTGTAACCATTTTTTTCATTTTAAGCAATAACATTTCCTTCTATTGTGATTTTGTTAAATCTAGTATTAATGTGAATCAGAATAGAGAAGATAATCACCATCTCAGAAGAGAGATAACAAGAGCACTACCGAAACTCTCGGATATAGCCCTTAACGGGGAGAAAAAGACACCAAAGATTGCGGTAAACACACTCACATCGAAAACCGGTCTTGTTTAGCTCATTTCCCCTTGAGATGGCGTCCTTCCACGTTTCCACAAACGCAGAACTCATGTCCCACATCAATCTCCCAGGGTTGGTAGAGCTTTGACCTCATCTGTCGAAGCTTCCATATACATATAGTATGGTGTTAGGTTAACCCAACTAAAAATTGTGAACCTACTGCAACTTCTCGAGGTTGAAGAATCATCGATTGCAGCCCGAGAAGCACATGGATCCCACTGTTGACTTTACTGTCCCTCATAACACCCAAGGAGTTTTCCCCTTTTGCGAGTAACCACTCATATTGGTCTAACCATATGAGGGTGTATTGTTGAACTGAACTAAGACTTCGTGCCAAGTATACCCTGCACAATCTTCAAGAAAACAGACCGAACTTCCTCTAACGATGATTGTCGTGGTGGTAAGGTATCAATCATGATGTCCTGATATGATCTCTGCAGTGATAGGTTTGTATATGGAATCAACACCCCCGTCCTACTTTCCTCTGTCATCAGTAAAATAGATTCTTCTGACACGTCTCTGCTGGCAAGGGCAATTGTAATCTCGAACCCCACAAAAGGTAGGACTATGCGCTTGTCATCCTTTGTGAAGGAGTAGATATTCTTGAACTAGTCATGCTGATTCTGACAATCAAACTGTCACAAACTCCCCAACAAAAGATGGAAGACATCCATGGGCACCTTGGCACCTTGTCACACCAAACCTGATCCTGCGGATAATTCTTAATCGAAAAACTTCATGAGAAACTTTCTATCAATGTTGACTATATTCTTTCTCAACCACAACTGGGAGTTGGTTGGGTGAGGCTCAACTTGTCCATCAAATGTGTAGACACTACATTCTTGTTGTTGCCTCCAAATTACGAGACTGCATACATTTCCCTTCACATTGCAATGGCTATATATGTTATCATGAAGCTAGCACAGATCCTTAGTAGCCTCGGTCAGAAGGGCCAATTGAACCACCAGCATCTCGCCCTCATTCGATGGAAGCTGATACTCACATTTTCTCCAACTGCCTTTTTGTCGCTCACTTCCTCAATTGCACTATATTCCGTGAAGGACATAGCTCGACTTGTTGGGGAACTAGAAGCAATGTGTCCAAAACCATGGCATTTGAAAATTTTCTTGGTTGGGACTGTAATTGACATTCTAATCTCCTGAGGATAATTTTCACTCATAATGGCTCTGTCATGTTTCTGACCAGTCTGCTCAGTCTCTGAGGCACTCCTACTAAGGTCTCCCTATGGGCAGCTTCCTGACTGACAATGTTTGTTTGCTCTTCTTCTGTTGTCTCTCAACTTTCAGTGCTAAGGTTTGCACGTACTTCAATGTCCAATAAGTTTATAGTTGGACCACATTATTAATGGCAAACTTCAAGCCTCCTAAGTAACTAACTATGGTGTGCTCACCTGGCTCTCACACTTCAATTTAAGCTGCATAAATTATCGTGAGCTCTTCCATTGATAGCTCTATCAGCTGCATGTACTGAAGCTTCAAGAAAATATTCTGACGATAGTGTAGGCATTGTTGTTGCATTTTCATCTTCATTTTCTCCCAAAAAAATTAATTGTCCCGTCCTTCTCTGTCTCTCCTCTTCAGATTTTCCCACCACAAAGAAGCTTTTTTCTTCAGCTTGATGGTGGCGAGCTTCATTCTTGTCATTGAAAACCTCCTTGTATTCAAATATCCTCTCAACTGTTTACATCCGCTTGAGGAAATCATCTGAATTTATTCTCCCCTCGACTCTTGAGTCTAGGTATCCTCCAACAGATACCTCATCTATGTATCTTCCAACTAGCATCTCATCTCTGTATTTTCCACCAGGCACCTCATGACACGAGAGCCAACCCGCAAGGGGCCATCTGTGACTTGGCTATAGTAGCCGCAGGAGATGACGACTCGGACCGGTCCAGGAGGGCTGGCTGACACTTCTTTTTTTGTAGATTTCCCACCTATTGGGAGTGGGGTCAGCTCCTATTTACCGTAAGTCTAAAAATATGTTGTTTTGTGTTTTAGGCCAGTTATTTTGTGTGTTTTGTATCGGGATAGTCGTCGAGGTCTCCTTTTCCCTTCAATAGTTCTATACTATGATTCTAAGTGGTGCTTCAGTTGTATATTAGTCTCCAGGTGGTGATTATCTTTTATATCCCCTTCTGCATCCTCCCCAAGTTGCACCCAGTCGTCCTCCCATGATGCAGTCACCTCCGAACAACTGCATATTGTTCTTTTCTCTACAGATTCCCAATTCTAGCAACCTGTCCTCGCTATAGCCACCCCGAATAGCAGTCCACTTGCTGTCCTGTAGTCCCCCCACGTAAGTCTAAAAATATGTTGTTTTGTGTTTTAGGCCAGTTATTTTGTGTGTTTTGTATCGGGATAGTCGTCGAGGTCTCCTTTTCCCTTCAATAGTTCTATACTATGATTCTAAGTGGTGCTTCAGTTGTATATTAGTCTCCAGGTGGTGATTATCTTTTATATCCCCTTCTGCATCCTCCCCAAGTTGCACCCAGTCGTCCTCCCATGATGCAGTCACCTCCGAACAACTGCATATTGTTCTTTTCTCTACAGATTCCCAATTCTAGCAACCTGTCCTCGCTATAGCCACCCCGAATAGCAGTCCACTTGCTGTCCTGTAGTCCCCCCACATTCCCCGTTACTACAGCCACCTGGAAATAGCCATCTTCTGTAGTTTTGTACTATTCCAACAACCAGTCATTTGTTCCTTTCATTCCCGCTTGTTGTCATTACCACAACTCGTCCCCTGTGATGCTGCCATCCTCCTACATAGTTGTTGCAGTCTAGAATAATAGCTCTCCTGCTTTTTGGTCGACGTCCGACCCTCAACCTTGCTGCCCCACCACCTAGGGCAGCTTGCATTTCTCTTTGTTCCAACGGTTTCTTACCTCTCCTGGGCGGTCACCATCGCCCCTTTCTGCCACCCTACCTTCCAAACCATTAACCTTCCTTTGCTACCTCTCCAGAGGTCCGAACACTTGCCAATCACCACCACCACCCCTAGAACCATCCTAGTTTGAGTTAGTGTTGTCATTGTCGCGATTTCATATTTCCACGTGACATGTTTTTATTTTCTATTTCAATTGGTTGTTTCAAACTTCCAATTTGAATTTCAGCAATAATATTATTATTATGTTGTTGCTTGAGTTAACTCCAATATCATTTTTGTATCAGAGCTAGTCTAACCATAGTCTTATCCTAGCTGCCCTAGAATTTTTTTTTCCCTCCTTTTCCACTCAAACCTCCTTACACCCTACATCATCGCTATACACCCTCTTGGACATGCACAAATCCAAAATCCTAACCACACCACCATCGAGGTAAGTGTCAAACCCCAATTAAGAGCAAAATGAAAGAGAAACAACGACAACTACACTAATTGCTACAACGACTCGATAAAATTAAGGAAAGATCATCATTCATTGGAGTCACCCGAACTCCAATCAGTTACAGAGATGAGATGAAGTGTTAGTGTTTGTCAGAGGATACATAGATGAAGTGTATGTCAGAGGATACAAAGGTGAAGTGTCTATTACAGATTATAGAGATGAAGAGTCTCTATCCTAAAGAATTGATCTGAAATATAGAAACCAGGATTTTGAGGTAACAGTGGATTTGTCATATTTTGATGGGCACTTAGATTTGGACAAGTTTATTGAATGGCTTCAGACCATGAAACTTTTCTTTGACTATCAAGAAGTCCGATCAGACGAAATACTGAAACTAGCCGCCAGCAAGTTAAAAAAGAGTACATTATTTTGTTAGCAAAATTTGAAGCACCAACGCCAGAGTGGGAGAAAAGATAAGATCACTACTTTGTGAGATGAGAGATGTAGTGTCAATACCTACCAGTTCATTTCAGACAGAACGTGCAGACCCTAATTTCAAAAATGGAGAAAGAACATTATTGGATGATCATCACATCTTACAGACAGTTCAAACCAAGATCTTACAGCCAAAGTACATCCAGGCGAACATCCAAGTTAACCCCACCTAAGGAGAAACTGACTCAGACCAGAGAATAGGTGGAATAAAACAATATTCCTAAATCGGTTTCAGCCAAAAAGTTTTTCAAGTGCCACAAATTTCGGCATATTGAATCAAATAGCACAACCAGGATTCATTGATGGGAGTAGTTGAATAAATAAACAATGAGAGAGGAGAATATGAAGATGTCAAAGATGAACCTCAACATCAAGCAGACAAGGATTCTGATTGGATCAATCGAAGCTATTCTAGAAGATATCGAGTCCGAAGAAATAGGCATTCATGCAGAGTATAAGGTTATGGTGCCTCGAACTACATTATTGCAACCATTCGAAGTAGCAGCAACTAGACTGACATTGGATGTCCAAAAGGGTCATAAGTTTGAGCCGATACAAGTCGACATAGGACAACTTCAAATAAGAAGATTTCAGAATTTTCAGATATATAACCTCCCTCCTGAGTTGCCTCTACTAAGAGAGGTCTAACATATCAGAGATGAAAAGCTTTGGAGCTACCTCAAGAAGACTATATGGAGTTATTTGGGCAGTATAGCTAGCCAACAGTGTATCCACAATTAGATGATCAGACAAGGATGACCCGCGGTGATGGAAATTGCCTTATGAGCTTAATGGGAACAAAATTCTATAGTAGGATCCAACCCTATCAGAAAATATGATAAAGATGTAGTTCCTAAATGATTATTCTTCAGTGTGGCCTAGCAAGTCCAAGATGTTATTCTAGAGTTGATTTCTCCTTATACACTTATTTATCAAATATAATCAAATGAGTATGGAAAAAAGAAGAAAATTATAAATCTAAGGGCTCGGGAGTTACATTATGAAAATCTAGGAGGTTATGTTGCCCAGCTCAGATTGTGTCAAAAGAATATGGATATTTATTTTATCAAAATGTGTTTTAGAATGACAGCGCAAAGATAACTGACTTACCAAGAGATTGCTACATTTCTATTACTTTCAACGGGATCTAATGTTATACTATGAGGGCATAAAAGCTTCGACAGATGAGGCTGAAGCTCTCCCAACCCCAAGAAACTGGCGCGAAAGCTGTTGCAAAGGGGGCCATCCACAACCCTGACTATAATAGTCGCGGGATATGGCGAGCCGGACCAGTTCAATAGGGTTGGTCGACATTTCCTTTTGTGGATTTCCCTCCTATTGAGAGTGAGGCCCACTCCTATTTACCCCAAGCCTATAAATATGATGGTTTCGTATTTTGGGGTAAAATTTTTTTTTATTTTATATCGGGAGAGCCGCTGGTATCTCTTCTTCCTTTTGAGGGCTATATCTGAGGATTTCAGGTTGTGCTTTGGCTGTAACTTGGTCTCCAGGTGGTGATTGTCCTCTCTATCACCTTCTGTATCCTCCCCGCTTTACTCTCGACCGCCCTCCATTCCTGCAGCCGCCTATAACAACCACATATTGTTGTATTTCCTGCAGTTCGCTACTTCCAGACACTTGTTTGCCACCACGAATAACCGTCCTCTTGTTGTCTTGAGGTCCCCTTGCATTCCCCGTCATTGTTATCGGCATTCGCCCTCGTTGCAGTGCTTGAAAAGAGTTGTTTCCTACTGTTTTCTGCAATTCCAGCCACCTAGCCATCTGTTCAACTTGCTACCATTGCCACAACTCCTCCCCTTTTCTGCCTCTGTCCTCCTCCCTTGCCACCGCAGTCCATAATAGCACCTCTCTTGTTGTTTGGTCGCTGCCCAGCCCCTCGCCATTGCTTCCACTGCCCAGGAAAGCCCGCCTTCTCGTTATTCCAGCAGTTTCTTAACTCCCCTTAGCTGTCAACTTACCTTCCAACCAATGCACCGTCCTTTTCTACCTCTCTAAAGGTCCAAACCTTCATCGATCACCACCTTCCTCCTAAGATCCACCCAAGTTTGAGTTAGTGCTTTCATTTGTTGCAATTTCAGATTTTAGAGTGACATGTTATTTCCTATCTGAGTTGATTGTTTATAACTTCTCATTTGAACTTCAACAATAATATAATTGATTTGTTATTGTTTAAGCTAATTCCAATATCGCTTCATCTCTCGGCCTCTTTTAATACTATATTCCAAAGCACCCTAGTTGATCCTCCTCTCCATTGAAATAATCCTTAAGAAAGGGATTCAAATGATCTTCTCGCTCTCCTTCACAGATTTCACTATCATGATCGAAGTGATCCCGCCCTAGGTCATTTCTCAATGGCATCGAGTCATTGAATGCCATCCATGGAAATTCCTGATCAAGTTTTGGAGATTGTATCCTTGATGGTGTGGTTGGGGTTGGGATTGAGATTGGGTAAGTGGAAGAGGGTGTACAAAGATATGGGGTGGAAAAGAAAATTTTTGGGTGACTGTTTTGAAAATTCAGCAAAGGGAAGGAATTTTGTGTGGAGTTGGGATTGGGTATTTGTGGATGCTAAAAACCTAAGTTAGGACTAGGGTTAGACTAGTTATAATACCAAATAAAACCAGAGGCAACCCAAACAACAATAAGCAAACCGATATTATTACTGAAAAAGTCAATGGACGGTTACACCCAACACACGGGAACGAAAATAACAACACGATACATGAGATACGGCTAGGGACTTGAAGACGTGGCGGCCGTTAGGGGGCTTGGAGACGTGGCGGCAAGGTAAGGATGTGGTGAAATGCTAGGGAACAGCGACCTGCCGATGGAAATTTGCTGTCCTGGGTGTAAACAAACAGAAATAAGATAGAAACAACTGAAAAACAACAAGATAATGGCGGGGAACAACAACTAGGCTGTGGGGGAGGTGGCTAGACCAGCAACAAGGATTAGCGTGGTAAAAGAGTGGGACAACAACTAAGTAGTGGTGGATGGTGGCAAGGGTGGTTGGAAGAGTTACTGGTTATCGGAAATGGCTATAGGGGAGGGTTGGACAGTAGATAAGGTAACGGCAGACAGTAGTAGGAGCGGCTGCACTGGCCGCAAAAGCGGGGGAGGAAAATTCTAAAAGGTTGTAGCCAAGGAAAGCAATAGAGAAAAAGCAACGACGACTGTTTGGGGCGACTGCAGCAATGGAGGGCAATTGGGAGCTGAGTGAAGCATGGAGGGCAATTGGGAGCGACGCATGGAGGATATGGAAGGGGATGGGGAAGATAATCACTATTTTTTGAAAGAGATACAGCTCGAGTGCCACCCAAACTCTCGGACACAAACCTCGAAGAGAGAAAATGGATGTCGACAGCTGTCCTAAATAAATTCACGCCAAAAATTAAAATTTAAACCCTAATACAACACATATAGGAAAGAACTAGAAAAAAATTAAATGAAAGAAGGAAATTTGTACAGAAAAAGGAAACCCAGCTTGTTCGGCCCTACTCCCTTTGCAATCACGCCCTTCACCAATTCCACAGGCGCGGAATCCACGTCGTGCATCAGTTGGGTAAGGGATTGTCAATGGAAAACTACATCGATTCAGATTTCCAAGAAAACCCAATTACTTGTAATTACATGCAATCGAAGCACCAAAAAATTCTTCTGGTAAAATGACATTATATTCCCTCCAATTATATTAAATACCAAATAAAGCCTTAGTTTTTAGGGATCAAAACTGCTGAAACATTAGCCCTCACGCAAAGGCCGACTGGAACATAATCTAGATCTAGTAATTTAGCAGATTTTTCTACATTTGGCTCTCCGAGTTTGCAATTGTTTGCTCAATTGAGATTAAAGATGAAAATGCAGTGATCACGTGCAAAAAGTTTTCTTTTATGAGTTAAATGAACCTAAGCTTACACACAAAAAGCTAAGACTACGATTCCACTAGCCTTTGCTTAATTCAAACCAATCTAAGTCAACTATACTTACAAATAAAAAGTGTTTATTGACTACAGATGAACATGCATTGCCCACGTAGAATGACTAGCTGGTACTTCAATCTTCTGTTAGGGTAATGTAGAAAAAAAATTAATAAACAGTATGTTACCAAAAACATGGGCTTAAGTATCAAAAACTCCTTGGCAGGGAAACCCGAAATGTATAAAGATATGTACAGAAGAGTTTCCAAAACTAGGGATGTGCTATAATTAAGTTTTGGCTTGAAAAAATATGAAACAAAAACGGGGAACATCTAATATAAATGGAAAGAAAAATATGAAAAAATTTAACCAAGATTACAAATGAAGTGCAATTGGAATTTCATAAGTTGTTGTGATAATCACAAAAAATAAATTTTAACAGATTGCAATCACTAAATTTTGCGCCTTCCTTCAGTCAACATTTATAATTCTGCAAGCCCGGAAATCACATAGCAAAGAATATGAGAAACAGAGATCTTAAACCATGCTGGTTAACTGTATTCACCTGATAAAGGTCTGCATATGTAATCTTTGGATGTTTTGTCTTTATCGGCTCTGCCAAAATAAAATATAAGTTAGTCAGCATGAATGACATAGATATAGTTTAGCAATAAGATAGTAGAGCATACCCAAGAGATCTATGGCTATTTTTAAGCCAGCATTGGATCCATGACTGTACTCTTCCTCAAACCTAATAGACCCATTGGGGCCACCTGTCTTTGTTGTCTTATCATAAGTTCCAGCATCATGCCACCTGCAAGAGAGAGAGAGTTTTGGTTAGAAATATCGCAATATATTGACAAAGTCCTTTTTTCATGTAAATCATCATCATCAGTACGTTTATACCAATTAATTTGGAGTTGGAAACATCATTTAAATAACAAGGGCCTAAGCTAAAAGCTAACAATTTGTGCTTAAGGACTGCCAACTTCAGAATGTAAATTTGAGGATGAAATAGATACTATATGAAAATAAAAATTTTATTTTGAAATGAAAGGAATACACCGACGTTTATTTTGCAGAAGTTGAATTGCATTAGAAATAATTAGCATTCAAATATGAGGCTGAAATTTCATCCACAAAGTTATTGAGGAGGAAAACGAGTTTGCAGTGTCCGCCACATTGCTTAAAAGGGATAGATTACTGAGAGAAAGTTCCACCGCAAAGTAGTAGCGACAGAAATTGCAGTCAATAATTCGATGTCAACTTCTTTAAACCTAACCTGATCCCGCCACACTCACTGGCACTACTCACATTTCTCTCTTCCGCTCCGCCGATAATAGGGCTCTGGCAGCGATAATGATTATCTGAGATTTATGATTGAATATGTATAATAGATTTTATCCAGGAAGAAAAAGACTCACTGATTAGTTCTTGAATGACGTAGAATATTTTGTGTAAGTGGTATCACAAATTCACATTCACCTTTCAAATGGTAAATTTCAATGCTCATGTGTGAAGCATATAAAACAAACATTCCCAACACCATACGAAGTAAATTAAATTTGAATTGTAAATTATTTCAACCTATTTATTAAATGGACAACACATTGAGAGTATGAACCAAATGTTGAGTATGATCACATTGATGCTTCATCAAATTCTGCCCCTCTAACTGAATATGATACTAGCACATTTGAAGATATGGTTTTCATGCAAGCAGGGCTCATTTTGCTAATAACATTTCTAAGGATGATCAACCACGGAGCAGTGAAAAGTAAAGATTTTACAATTTATTAGATGAAGCACAACAGCCTTTGCTGAAAAGTTGCACCAAGCATTCACAGTTATCAACAATGTTTATAATATTATACATTAAATCAGATTATAATATGTATAGAAATCAAGTCGGTGTGTTACTGAAGAAGCAAATCAACATCTACAAAATAAATAAATTAGTGTCAAAGTTATGATTGATACTTGAGAAGATAGATTGTTGTTTTAATGACTTAATGTTATAGTATAGGACAGATTCAACAGAGATGTAATAAAGATTTTGTGGTGTTAAGAGATTCAAACAACATGGTCAAAAAGCTTAAAAACAAAAAAAATATTTCTTAAAAGTATTCTTTTAATTGTCTCTTAGTCCTCATTTTCAAAGGTTTTTCAACTATATGTGTACAGCTCTTCACATGACATGACACCAAAACAAATTTGATGATACCAGTTCTTTGAGTCATCTGACAGAAAGAGAAGCCTGAAAATATTTTGATCATACTTATCCTAAATTTGCAGCCGATCACACAACATTAGACTTGACTTGAATGCAAATGAGTTCGCATCATACAGTCAGGATGCATCACCCCTCATGCTGGCCAACGATTTTTACATCATATAATTTACCACGTGATATATGCATGATCACACATTTTCTTATTTATGACGTTGATCGTACCAAGTCCACATAGCACCAAGCAAAAAATTGATGTGTACTTAATAGATGAACTTCAAACATTATATGAATTATGCGTGGTGACTTATGATATTGCTACGAAACAAAATTTTCAGCTGAAAATTGTCCTGATGTGAATAATAAGAGATTATCCAGCATATGTGACTGCGGGAAAATTAATTTGTCTTACTGTAAGGATTTGTCAAAGGCATTTAGTTTAAAGCATGAAAGGAAAAATATATTGTTAGGCTGTCATCAAATGTTCTTACCCGCTGATTACTTATTCAGAAGGAATAAATACGTCTTCTTAAAAAATAGAGTTGAAAATCTAGTCCTCCGTCGATGATAATTAGGGAGGATTTATGGCAGAAGGTTAGTGAAATTTTGGAGATTAATGATTCCCTAGAACCACATTCAAAATGTCTTCTTAACTTAGATGTTACACATAATTGAACAAAAAATTAGTATTTTCTAAAGCCTACCATACTAGAGAACTAAGTTGATTAGACAAAAACTCGATGTCGTTTATATTGAAAAAAAACTCTTTTAATAATATCTTTAAACATGTGGTAGATATTAAGGGTGAAACCAAAAACAATGCTAAAGTGAGATTTGATTTAAAAAGGTATTACAAAGCGAGGGAGTAAAAATTTCAAGAGAAACTGCATGTAAACTGATAAAGCCAAAAGTTAAGTATTGTCTAATCTTGGATCAACAATGAACAATATGTAAATGGTTGCAACCTTTTAAGTTCTCTAGTAGATATGCATCTAACTTAAGTCAGTGCGTTAACAAACATAAAAGATTTCAACATGAGAAGTCATGATTGGCATATTTTCTTGTATTGTTTACTATCAACTACAATTCTTGTTTTCCTAAATTAATTCATTATTCAAAATCAATGCATTCTTCATGAATTTACGTGCAGTAAATTTCAAAATTGATACATTGAGACACTTTAAGTGACTATTTTATTGATACTATGCAAACTTAAGTGGATTTTTTCTCTAATTTTTATATGATAGAGCCTTTGCTCGTACATCTATTTCCTGTAACAGCTAAAATGCCCCACTCAATGCCCCTTGTCTTTCAAAACATTGGATGAGAACATGCTTAAAACCTAGAATGATGAGAGTAAATTATTTGTCAGCAATTTAAATATAGAAGACGACTTCGTTATACGCAAAAGGTTAAGGAAAAATTTGTGTTTTCACAAATAAAGTAATCATTGTGTCTGATGCTTTGAGACTTACGTCTCTTCCTGTAACAGTTAAAATGCCCCACTCAATGCCCTCTGCCTTTTAAAACATTGAATGAGACCTCCACAAAGAAATTGAAGCCAAAAACCAACAATAAGGGTAAAATTACGTTGATGCTATTTTGCCACAAACATGAAGTTTTTCTATTTTATTTTATTTTATTTTTATGCAATCTAAGCATATTTGTGAACAAACATCATTAACTCCTTCATTTATTCTTTTCCATTCTTTCTTTCTTAGCTTGTCGTCATTCTCGTTCTCTGACTCATTTTACTGGCAAGCTTTTTCTATTCATTGTTCTTGAGTTTTTCAATTTTTGGTTATTTAAAACTAGACAGAACTAGAAGCATAGCATTCAAGTTCATGTTTGAGCACGTGAGACTAATATTCAATTGAAACGTAATCATTATGATAAAAAAGATGAAGTGTTGCAAGAAAGGAATAACATCTTTCTAACTCAAGAAAAAGTTGCACCATCTACCATAGTACAAGTGAAATAAGAAATTTATGTTCTGGTAAATAAAGCAATCATTTTGTCATTTAGCATATAGGCAATTTAATTATAAATATGATAATATATTCTATTATGGTAGTGGCAAAGATTATGATACGAATCGGAGTCACAATCAACTAACAAATTACAAGAAATATGTGGGAAAACCCATATTAAGGCTAACTTGATTAATCTCCAAACAAACAAACAAGATACAATAGGTAGTCTCATGTTCGAGAGGTAGATCAACTCTCTACAATCTCTAGACCTAACACCTACAATTCGGGAGGTAGGCAATCTCTATCAAACTGTAACCCTAAAACTCAAGACAATAATTTCATCATAACCCTAGCCCTAAACATATTATAGCCCTATTTATAATAGAGAATAAATTACTAAATTATCCTTTTAGCCTTGCACCTAAAATAAGCCTTCAAAAATATTTGGCTGACTCGACTTGTCAAACATTACTCCCCTTCCAAAAATGTAACTTGCCCTCAAGATGGAAAAAAGAAAGTTGTAGCTAATCAAATTGTGTAGCTCTGATGTGGCGTCATCATTTGATAATCATTTTCATTTAATAGAAGAGTCATAGTCATTCGCATAAGATCGGAATGTTGAATTGTACAAATCCCTCGGCATCATCTAAATTTGATAGTGTCATAAATTCCAATCAATCATGTAGAATACCGCAGCCCCAAATAACTCAACCACTAGCTCATCAATCAAGTTAATATCTGTCAAATCCATATCATATATCTCTTCAATGCTAAGCAACCAAGTTAAAAATCTCAACCCTACGTCCTAAACTGCACTTACCATGTCTTGAGTGTCGCCAAAGTTTTGCATAAAGTGAGGTAACCACGAAGAACTGCCATTTTGTCTCCCTCCTGAACACTCTGCAGTGTCAAAATTGATCCCTTACAAAGTCCCCTAATCTTCTCCACCTGACCCTTTCCAATGATTACTCATGCCTTCTTCTTGGAAGGCACCACAACAAAAGGCAATGAAATAGTAAAATGCAACCCTCTAAATGGATCCCACCCACCATGGTTCCTTGTTCCATGTCAAAATCTTTCAAATCGATCTTCTCCAACCCCGAATCACACGTCTTCCCATTTCACCTGTTGTCGCTCTTTCCAAACATCATGATGCCACGCAATTCCCTTTGATGCTGCCGCTCGAATTTGCTCCCAAATTCTTTGCTAAATCCAACCACTTTTGTTCGTTACAATCTTCTGGATATCGCATTATTTCATCCAAGTATTTTTGCTCATAAGTTTGCTCCTGATTCTTTTGCTTGATCCTGTGGGGCCCCAGATTCTCCTAAAGCAGTGATACTGCCCTGATCTCACATTAATTCTTTTAATTGCTGTCGCTCAAGTCTGCTCCCAACAACATCACTCGATTCTACAGTAGATGGAGATGGGTTTGTGTGAAACTCCACGATCTCTCTCATTATTTCATCCCGGGATGTGACTCTCCCCTCCAAGGACGAAAGTTGTATCTCCCTGGACAAGAAACACTGCATTTTCAATCTGATTTGGCTCACTTCTCACTCTAATTTATCCTCCACAACCTCTTTTTTTTTGGTCAAGTTAGTCCCAAAAAGATTTTTGATCGCGGATGCGGAACTCTTATATGTTGGGATTCGATCGTTGGCTTCCAAGGTAGCTCGAACCGCAACTGTGCCACAAGGTTATAAGCCACGATTCCTTGCCAGATCACTTGAATCATGACTATATCGACAGGTCATAAGCCTTGATCCTGTCCTAAGCTTCCCAGATTGTTTGAATCGCGAAACTCCTGTACGCAATATATCATTGGCTTCCCAGGAAGCTTCTGCTTTGTTGTATAGCGAGGTTCGGTGGTCACAATCCCATCATTTGCTTGAATCACTCGCCATTCGCAACTGTACCGAAATATTCCTTCACGAAGACGACGCGATCCTGAAGCAAATCGAGATATGTACGTCTTGATCTTAATGTTGGCTTTGTAGCTAGCTCTTACTGTGATTGTATCGCAATTGATCCCTCCGAATTATCGTGCTTGTATCACAATCAATCCGGCCTTTGGCTTCTTGCTTCCCAACTAGCTATTACTGCGACTGTATCGTGATTGATCTCGTTGTTTACTAAGAGTCAATTGCTCTGATATCAATTTGATATGAATCATGGTTAAAATCAGCAAAAAAAATTGCAAGAAATATATGGGAAAACCCAAATTATGGCTAATTTGATTACCCTTCAAGCAAAAAAACAAGATACAATGGGTGATCTACAGTTTTGAGAGGTAGATCAACTCTCCACAATTCCTAGACCTAACACCTACAATTTGAGCCATAGGCGGTCTCCCCTAAAGCCTGGTCCTAAGACTCAAAATAATAATTTTATCATAATCATAACCCAAAAATATTAACCATATTTATACCACATAATAATAAAGAATAAATTATTAAATTGATTGCATCTAAAATAAGTCTTCAAATTATCTGGCAGGCTCGACATATCTAACAGATTCTTTATTCACATAGGCTACAAATTTCCAACGGAGATATTAGGGAACTGTAGACTGAAATATGATGAATTCAAAGTATGAGAAAAATGGCAGCACAAAGGCAATTGCTCGACTAACTCCATAAATGCTAAAGAGGCTCATGATGATGTTTGTATAGACACTAGGAGGTTCTTCTTTGAGAATGTGTTCCTCCTAATGTGGCAACTTCTCAATCATACTTTAACGTGAATCATTCTATAGATTTATATGGTTGAGGCTTTAAATCACCTTCTATCTATGACCATAGAACTTGGATTTTTAACAAGGAAATGAAAATGCCTGCAAATGTCATTAAGGAGATTAAAAACGCATAATCACAAATTAGAGTCCCAATAAAATAGAATGGTCGGTCAGATATCAGGAAAATTAGATAAATCAATATTTTAGATAATTGTTAGACCATTGCCCTCCGCCTCATGCCCCACTGACTCGAGTGGTTTCATAGAAGTCACACCGAGCCCCCCAAATACTTTGAAGACAAATTTTAGACGCAAGACTACATGAACAATATATTCATTTTTAGTTATTATTGATTGGGATAAATAGGGCTTCATATGATTAGAGTTGGGGTATGTGATTGTTATCTATAATCTGAGTTAGTGGGATAGAATTGTCTACCTCTCAAATTTTAGGTCTATCATTTATGCATTTGGGATTGTATTGTTCTATGTCAGTGGAGTAAAATATTTTATTTTGCTCTAATCATCCTGAAAACTGGTCTCGTTCATATCAAATTGGTATCGGAGTTGTAGTAATATTAGCCAAAAAGGTCAATGCCTTGGAGGAAAAATTCGGAAGAGGTGTGGTTCTCGTCCATGGATGAGTGGTTTTTTACGACCATGGAAGAAATGATGAAAAGGCTCAAGGAGTTGTCACATGTGATAGCATCGACGATGGGCAAAAACGCTAGTGCCGACGCTAAGGGATGCGATTTTGACTCTGAAAACACTCACTGGCACGATCCACGCACGAGGGAACACATAGAGTGTAGCATCGCTATTGTCGATGGATCTAGGACCGCAAAATCAAGCGACGACGTGTGGATTGGGCTCGAGTAGCATTAGATGAACGGAATTAAGTAGTATTTAGGTTGGAAGGAGCGACTGATTGGGTTCGCATGACATAAGACGACGGGATGAACAATATCAGGCGGAATGGGATGGCGAAGTGCAGTTCAGAGCTAGAAAAGATTGATTCGATGGATTTCAACTTGGAAAAGGGAACCACAGTGGGTGGGGCCCCAACTGAGGGATGCATCCAACCACATTGGTGTTTTTTGCTACAACAACCGTGACGGCCATCCAATCAAAAGCTGATTCGGGAGTCTATGAGGATGGATGAGTAGAATATGGAGCAAGCCAAACTTATGGAAAAAGGGGAATCAATATAGGCAAAAGAAGGGAATCCAACAACCACTTCATGGGTGGAACAAGCTTCAGTCAACAAAATTGAGGAGGTGACTTGTGCATAACACAACTGAAGCTATTGATCTTCGAATGAGAGGATGTCTATGGTTGGGATTATTGCGTGAAGAGATACTTTGTTGTTAATGGACTGGCAAATAAAGAAAAATTGATGGCGGGAACCCTATGTTTGGAAGGAAGGCTATAGCATGGTATCAATGGAGAGAGCAATGTCAACCAATTAGAACATGAGAACAGTTCACGGATTGATTGTTGGAGTATTTCAGAACCAAGGGGAAAGGGGAATTACACGAGCAATTTTTTTGCATTTATCCGAGAAGAGTCTGTCATGGAATATAGATAAATTTAGATGTTAACTGGTCGTTTGAAAAAGATATCAGAAGTAGTATTCAAAGAAAACTTCATGAAGGGCTTGAAGCCAGAAATTCGAGCAGTGCTTAGTCTGTTGAAACCACAAGGAATGGGAGAAGCTATAGAACTAACACAATTAGTTGAAGATAAAAATACAATGGAACGGGCTAATAAAAACAACACAAATTAAGTGTCATATTGAAATGATGCAACCACGAAGATACCAAAAACTCAAACTTTGGGATAACAAAGGGAAGATGGGACAGGAATAATGAGCCACAATTAGAAGTGAGATTCAAGTCTTAGAGAGAGATTCAAGAAGTAGGTCAAGGGTTATGCTTTCGATGTGATGAGAACTTTGCCGCCCAAGAACAAAAGTCGCGTTCCACTTTCCAACCCACTTTCCGAACCGAACATGAATATCACGTGTTTGAATACAGCTTTGGGTGATCACATTTGTAATTGTGGTTGTTCGTTGTATTGAAATCATGACCGCAGATCTTTTGTCGCATCCGTGAGTGTGTCCCGCGTCTAAATTTTTTTCCCATGACTCGCCAATGATTCTCCGCAACGTCTAATATGTGATATTTAATGAGCAACGCACGACAAAGTTTGTAGTCGAAGAATGATAAATAATAATATATAAAACTATTATATATCTATATATATATATATATATAACCTCCAAGCTGTGGCTTTGAGTTCTCAAGATGTTGTAATGTTGATTTCTCAATCAAAGAGAACTTATAAATAAAAACTGCATTAATTCTGTATAATTTTAACATTATAATCAATAATAAATTTAATATACAAATCCTTCATAAGGATGGAAGTATCATTATTTATGTTATAATTATAATTTGCTTTAAATATGATAAGTCTAATATGTTGATGCCAAATAAAAATAAATGTATTGTCTAGTGTGTGTGTGTGTGTGTATATATACATTATATATTGAGAAAGCCCAAAGGCTAATATTAAAAAGAAATAAGGATACATATAGATTGTGAGAAAGGGCCCAAGCATGACACCGTTCTCTCATGATAACCATCACATACAAATGGTTCCAAAAAAAAGAGAAAATACAGAAAATTACAAGACCTAAAGAAAAAAATAAAAAATATCAAAAAAACATAGTATCAGGTAGCTAGAAAGCGACCCAATTTTGTTTTGTCTCTACCTCTAGTTCTAAGAAAGGAACTAGCTAATAAATTGGTAAGATGAGTGTCATTGTCAGTAGTAACCATAGTGACTAAAGTATCATCCAATAAGTTCCCGAGCTTGAGTCGGCCTCCAATCTTCTTCTTCTTCCTGAAATAGACCTGTCATTCTTCATCCGAAGATTGGCTCGCCTGATTAGTGGATTGGTCTAAAGTGTGTCGAACATGTGTAGAATGTTGAACATTAGAGATAACTGTTTATTGTACCAGCTGATCTTTGATTGAATCAAAGGAGCATTCTCTTATGTCTTGGCATGTAAGTGAGTCTTTTTCAATAACAGTGAGTGGTATAAGCATTTTTGGATCTGTACATATAGATAAAACCTGAACTGACCTGACAAAACTGTGAATTTACATATATTTGTACATATTGCATATATCTAAAACAAAACTATGAATTCAATATAGTATGATCAGAGGAAAATTTCATATATTTATCCACAGACAACATTTTCAAAACTAAATTTTTCAAACAGCAAAATTTTACACAGCAACTTTTAAACTAAAATTTGAAACAACCACAGACCTCATACGTCTTCACAATGTGTGATGGGAAGGAGGCAAAGGATGAAGAAACAGGAAAGGTTGTGTTAGGAGGAGGCAGACCCTCACTTGGATGTGGCAGAAGTCTCATCAAACTCAGTGGTGGGGGGCTCACACCAAACCATATTATGAAACTTCATGAACATATTAGAGAGTAGGACGTAGTGGTGTTGGTAGATAATGGAACCATCCGCAACTTCATCTCCACTAAGTAGTAGAATAATTGCAATTTTAGATAGTTGACACAGGAACTTTTGAAGTGATGATGGGGATGAGACTGGTGGAGAAGAGCAGAGGAGTTTGTAAAGTGTTGAATTTGATAATGCAAATTATTTAGGTGGAGGATTTTTTTCCTTGGACTTAATTGTAATCCCTAGGGGAGACTAAGATGAACTAGAAGTTCCTGACAATGGAGTTTCATGAGGGAGACAAGATACTAGTGTTTCGTGGTGACATTAGTTTATGCATTACTTTGGTGACTCTCAAGACCATGATCAGGACAATTCGCGATGTAGGGCTGAGATTCTTGAAGTTAGCATTTGTGAGAGGATAACTAAGCGGTGAATAAGAAAACAGTACATGATAAATTCCTCATCCCAACGATTGATGAGTTATTAAACAGATTATTTGAGGTTGTGATATTTTTCAAGATTGTTTTGAAGTCGAGATATCATTATATTCAAATGTGGCCAACAGATGAGCATAAGACTGCTTTTCAAACTCATGATAATCACTAAGAGTTTTTAGTTATACCTTTCAAGCTCACCAACACCACGACTACATTTCAGTTACTGATGAACAAGGAGTTTCAGCCTTTCCTCTGAAAGTTTATGTAGGTGCTCTTTGACAGCATCTTAGTATACAATTGTCCCTTTAAAGACCACACTGATCACTTGAAGAAGGTGTTGACAAAACTAGGTGAGCATCAGCTTTACGGTAACTTCAATAAGTGCTCGATACTGTAAAGAATTTTTGGGACTTACAAGATACTGTTAAGAATTCTTGAAGGGTTACAGTTCACTTGCAGGATTGTTAACGAAGAAATTTAAGGAAAATAACTTTTAGTGGGGAAAGCATTGAACCAAGATTTTAAGAAGTTAAAGAAGGCTATGACAAGTGCATCGGTGCTAACATTACTTGCCTTCAACCATCAATTTATTATAGAGATCGATGCTTCAGGCTATGGGTTAAGCACGGTCCTTATGAATAAGGTCATTGATACCATATCACGACGAATGGAGGAACCTCAATTGTTGGCATTGCCATTACCTTTGGTTTTAGATTGGGAGGTCCTAGGGCAAGAGAGTGAGGCAAATGAGAAATTAGGCAAGATTCGGTCGGCTTATTGAATGGCAAGAACAAAAATCTAGGATATTCATTGAATGACCAACATTTACTTTACCAGGGAAGCTATAATTACCCTGAAATTCAAGATGCATACCAAAATTAATAAAGAAGTTTCACGGCGGGGCTATCGAAAGACATTCAATTGTGCTCAAAATATACTGGAGGATAAAAGCAAAATTATCTAGATTAGGAAAGAGAAAAGATGTAGAGGGCATGATCTCAAGGCGTTATGTGCACCAACAACACATGGCATTAGTACCATAGAGTTGATAAAACCTCTGACATTACCGGAGAAGGAATGGGATGATGTGACGATGGATTTCATTTAAGACTTACGTCGATCAAAAGGATTTGCGATCTTCTTGGTGGTGGTGGAAAGTTGAGTGAGTACGCACACTCTGTCTCTCTACATCATCCCTGCACTATTATTTTGGTTGTCGTTATTTCTATATGAAAGGTCGTCGTTATTTCTATACGAAAGCTTTTTCGTTGCATGGGATTCCATAATTGATAATGTTGGATTGAGACAAGATTTTCTTGAGTCACTAATATAGAAACTTGTTTAGAATGCAAGGGATTGTATTAAAGAGAAGTATAGTGTAACACAAAAAGATTGATGGACAATCAAAAGTTGTTACTCAATGTGTGGAGACTTATTTTCGTTGCTTTGTATCGGACGCACCCGAGCTACGAGCTAAATGGCTACCTAAGAAGAGGATTACTACAACACTTCATATCATATAGTTTCTCACTGCACTCCTTTTAAAATCGAGTATGGTCCCAATCCACCCTATTTGATGCATTATGGACCTAACACCATGCTAATATCCCTGGTGGATCAGAACTTAAAAGAAAGGGATAAGGTGTTGGTAGAATTAATAGGAAATTTATTAAGAGCTTGAACATTTATAAAGAAATAAACTGAAAGATATCAAAGGGATGTGCAGTTTGCAGTAGGAGATAGAGTGTAATCACAAAAATCCCCATCCCATTGAGAAGTGTTATGGGGATCACTCAACTCAGTATGACGCGAGGTTGAAGGTGTCGTAGTCATAATAAACCTCATCGAGTCTGCCAAATATTTTGAAAACTTATTTTAGGCGCAAGACTAAAAAGGCTATATGGTCATTTGTTAATATTAATATTTGATATTCGTGGGTCATAATATGATAAGGGTTAGGGTATGTAATTATTGTTTTCAATCTTAGGAGTTAAGGTTTGGGAGAGAATCGCCAACACCTCGAATTGTATGTCTCTTTTATATATTTAGGATTGTGTTAGTTTATATCAATGGAGTAAAATATTTTATTTTGCTCTAATCTCTGTGAAAATTAGTCTCATTCCTATCAATAACACCCCCTTTGGCGTCATATTTTTAAAGTGTAATAAAACATCATAAAAGATAAAAGATGTAGAGTGAAATTTTAAATTACTTGGCAAGGCTATTGACAAAAATGGAGAACATGTTGTCCAAGTTACAATGCAAGTGCATATAAGGTCTCTAGAATAAATTAATGGACCTATGCACTGCACATTGTATCGATTTAATAATTAAGAAACTTGGAGACTTGTCACAACATAAGTACGCTTTGAAAAAAAGGAAAAAGGATAAGCAAGTTTACTTAAAATTATAGTTAGGCTTTGGCCTTGATGATGTAATTCTCCATACAAGTATCCTAGAAGAAGGGAAATATTTAAAATTTACAAGTTCACTTCTACACAGTTGTTAAGTTGTGTATGAGCAAATAAATCTAAAGTTCACAACTACAAAGCTCTTTAGTTAACGTATTAAGAATGGTTGCTACAGTGAAAATGCTAAAATTGAGATTCATTTTAATGTTATGAATGAGATAAGGGAGTTTTGATGATAAGTAAAATCTTAATTTCTATATACGCTAGCTATTTATCTTTAATAGTGAAGATTTTTAAATTTGCATATTATGCTCATTGTATTTTTTACTAAATTAATTGAGTGGTGGATTCATTTGGAGATGATAGTCCCAAATTAGCAAAATTTAAAATCAAATTGTTGAGTCTCACATAATTTTCATCACAGTGTATCATTAAATAATGCATGCTTTGTGTAGAATAAAATGGAGGTTCACCATCATAATTATATGAGGAAGATCTAAATATTGATTTTTTTGATAAAGAAGGAACATAAATAGTAAAACTTGATGAGACAACAACAACAAGCCTTTAACCCACCAAGTGGGATTGGCTACATGAATTAATTTTCTCCATTGTGCCCTATTGAGTGTCATATTTCCATTGAATTCTTATAAATTAAGATCATTTTTTACACAAGCAAAAGTCAATGAGAAAATAGCAAAAAATATTAGTATAATATTTTATACATTATAAATTATAAAATGTCAGCATAATTATTATTGTAAAGAATAATGTAACTAAATTTCGTTCATTAGGTAAGAAAAAGATACTTAAGAATAAAAATAATAACTAAGATTAAAAGAATGTTGATAAAAGTAAAAAAAATATATGTTAAAAAGTAATCAATTCCAATGATGATCCTAAGGAAAACTCCTCTAAGTGATGATAGTATTAATGATTTCTAGTCCCGAGTCAAACTAAACATATGTTTAGTACATGTTTATTTTACAGTTCTTTATTTTTAATTGTTTATCTCAATACTAATTACTTAGTAGTGTGAGAGTTTGTATCACTTTTTAAGATGGTACATCATTATTTGATTTACTACTCTAAAATGTTTTATTTTTTTAATTATTTTTTAAATTATTTAATTTTTAATAGTTTAATTATTGAATTTTGAGGCTTATGCCACAAAAATATTTCAAGCTCATAACTCGACTTAAAAATAATAATAATATAATAAATCTTCAATGTTATAACACAATTTTGTACCTCAAATATAGCATTTACCCTAAGAAACATTGACCAAACAAAAGAAAGGGTAAAAAAGAGTAGACAAAGCAAGGTCTATGAATGGTAAAATAGATCCTAGATACACATTTCAATCATTTTAAGCTTTATAGTTTACATTACTTTGAGTTCATCAAAGTTAGTTGATACTCAAAGTGAGTAAAACCTCAAGATAATTCCTTCCAAACCCAATAATATCTTTTTATAGAGTCTAAGCCCTTATTTAAAAAGATCTTTAAGACATCCAACTCAAAGTGATCCTCTCCATCGAGCTCCCTGTAAACTCATTAAGGCTTATAAATTTATGATCTACGTGAATTAGAAATTGATTTGATTCAAGACATGTCTATAGGCAATATGCCTCAATGTGCATAAAGTGATCACTTAAAATTAACATTTAATTGGAAAACAAAATACACAGAGGTTAGATTCATATGGACATGAACTTAAATTTTTAGGTTTTCTTTATACTTTTTTTTAATTAAAATTTGTTAGTTTTTTACATTCTTTTAAGTTCATTTTAAATTTCATTTCGTTTGTTTGGTTTTCATTTTATTTCATTTGTAACTATGTTTTATTATCTTTTTAACTAAGTTTCTTTTCCTTTTCATTTCATTGGCTAGTTTTTATAATATTTATGGTTAATTTTTTTGAATCTTTAACTGCTTGTTGATTGTTTATGGCATGGTTATTAACTATGATGATACGAGTTTTTTTATAATTTTTAGTCAAAGACTTAAACCTCCATCTACTTTAAATTTTACACTTCCCTTAAGCAAAGCAAAATGTTTCAATTCTTGATTTTGGCTTTTTAAACTTTGGCCTAAGCTACAATTAAAGTAGTGACATCCTCAAGGAGACAAATGATGCAATGAAAGAAGAGCCAGCCCATTCTAAGTTAGTAAGAAAATTTTTCTTTCAACTCAAACAACTAAGCACTAGCTTCTCCTAAAATGAACAAATTTTGGGATAAGTTAACAACCCTTTTCAAATATTGTGTGTTTTAGTGTACCAAGCAGACGTCCATCAGCTCTAGACACATGATTGTGCATTTGGCCAACAAAAACACCGTGCCTTTCAAGGGAATTACCCCCACCATAATTTCTTCTTTTTTTTTCCGTAAATCCCAATAGCAAACAATGTACAATGGCTTCCTCCCTCACCACCCCTCCCACATCTCACAGTGAGATAAACACTCTCCACATGAAGCATAAGGAATTAAACCCCTCTTTCCTGCATTCTACAAGCATTCCCACAGTTTACCCTCCTATTTCTAGCATTCTCAGCATCTCCTAAGAGGAGATATCTACTCATGTCTCCATACCAAGAGGTGTATGCCATGTTTTTCTTCATCCTTCCCCAAGAAGTTGCCTATCCCCAATACATTCCTCCAATCGGCCTCCAATCGGAACCATCTGTCGCCGAGGGTCCATCTGCTAAGTAAGCGCAGCAAACGATCTTTCAGTGACGAGTTTCAAACTATTTCCACAAAAACCACAACTGATGGCAACTGGAGTACACTCTCACAATAAAAACCTTTAGAAAAGGTCCCGAAATCGGATAAAAGCTTCTGACCGTGTCCTCAAAGGACGGGTGTCACCCATAGAGCAGCACCAAAAAGGCGCCAAAAGAAAAGCATGCAATACGATCATGAACGGATACATCAGACCACATCCTTCCACCTTTCCCGTACAAATTCAGGAGCCAACACTATTCAATATCATCTCCACGATCGAAAAATTGTCCTATTTTTTGTACGCAAAAACACTTGTAAAACAAAAAAACAAATTTGAAGTGCAGGTACCGTTCAGTTGGTCTGTAGAACCCAATTCTGCTGGAAAAATAACCATCACATCAACACACATGAACAGAAAAATAAAACATAAACTACATCCAAACCGTTCCGAAATAGCGTCGATTCGCAAAAAAGAGAACAAAACAATCAAGTAAGAAAGAAATGCAATGAAAATTCACGGGCCAACGGCACTCACGCGAGTCGAAGCATGATAGGAGCGCAGTTCTTGCTAGAGATAAGCGCCCTCAAATCCCTCCGGGCCCTTTCAATCTCCTTCAAGTACTCCCCGTCGATCACCGGCGGTGCCATTTCCTACCCTCGAGCACCTCACTCGGTCCAACACTAACAAGAAAGTGTGCAAAGTGAAAAATACAAAGCAATAGAAGAAGAGGAAGAAGAGAGCAAGGAATGGGATTTGTCCAGCAGCCAAGAAAAGGATTAATCGCGAAGGGATGGGAAAGTTTCCATTGATGGCTCATCGATAACCAGTCAAGGATATGAAGAGTCGGGTCGATCAGAATTTCGGACACGTGGCATAATTTTTGCAGTGGTACCTGGGAAAACTTGATGGACGGCTGAGATTGATGAAGTTGCATATTCTATTGCAGTGGGCCTTTGTCTGGATCCATGGCGCATGGAGGCCACGGTCGCTCATCATGATCTTAAAATTATTATAATTTTGATTGGTTCTTTTTTAATGCTTAAGATATAAATTATTATAATTTTAATTGGTCATATTTTTTTATTTTCATAATGTTTAATATTTAGAGGTAATTTTAATAATTAAAAATGTTAAAATATAGTCAGCATGAGAATGTTGATATTTGAGTTCTTCAAAAAAAAAGAAAATTTCTAAAGTATACATAATATTTATAAAAATCTTATTTTTCTGATAATAATTTATGAATATTTTTACAAGCCGACACAAATATTGAGTGATCATTTTGGGCTATGTTTTTACATCTGTATTTTTTTAAGTAGTGTCATATTTATGATTAGCAATATTGTTATAATTTTTTATTAGTGCTTAAATTTTGAAGGCAATTTTGAAAGACAAAATTGAACCCCACATTAGAGTACTTGGTAGTTATGTGGTGGGTAATCTAGATATGGTGCCTACTTTTATATAATTGCAATGATGAACCATGTGAGAAATTATTAAGTTTGATACAAATTTTCAAAATCTTTACAAATTAGTACAAATTTTCATTGATAACAGGGGAGATAGACAATACATATGTAGAACCTTATTTCATTGATGTAGATCGTGAGGGAACAAAGTATTAGTCATACAGGATAAGCAGAATGATGGGTTTGACACCGTTATCCGCAGACACAATACAAAGATAAACAAGAACATGAGGTACAAATGGTGCAAGAGTAGTGACAATAGTTGGTCTAGCTACCCTCCTAACATCGTGGGGAATTGTTGGTTGTTGAACTGTCTGCTTAATGGTAACAGAGCTCCCTCGGTCATTCTGAATAATAAGCCCTTAGCTGCCTTAGATGCTCACAAGAAGTAATGAACTTTAAAAAATATAATGAAACGAAATGTATGTATGGATCACCTAAAATGACATTCACAAAATCCTGGCATGGATCTATGAGATACTCTTTCAGGATCATTGTTGACCTCATTTTTATGAGGTCTTCCTTTTCCACTCTCTAAGACCTAGAATCTAGCCTTATGTTTTTTTTTTTACTTTCCTGGAGAATTTGTATTGGGGCTCACACTGCTTAGAAATTTGAACCCGTCTTGACTCCTTGTAATCTCATATGGGAGATTTTAAATCCTCAACATTTAGTTGAATCAATTAAAATTAACATATTAAAACTCAAGTTGAGTTCGTATAAAGACTAAAAAAACCCATAAGAAAACCCTTAGCATGTGAAAAGCGATTCCCCTCTGCGAACAGTCTGCTAGACTTTGGTTGTTGCTTAAGCAAGGACCTGTCAGCTATTTTGCTCCTTGAACAGCTCTGATCAAATTAAACGACTTCATTAGTCACGTAGTGTGTGAATCAGAGCTAAATTAGTTTGATTGATGGCAAGTTTGTCCAAAAGACCTCGGACGACAAAACAGACCGAACAAACACGTCCCGAGAGTTGATTATATCTAAGGAGGACATATACATTGATATAATTTCATATGCGGGGCAATAATACATAAATCAATTCTTTCAAAATAATAATAATAATAATAATAATAATAATAATAATAATAATAATAATAATAATAATAACATTTTAGAGAATAAATCCCTCGCACTTCTACCCTCGCCTCACTCGACGCCTTAGCCACCCTCCTTTTCGGTCCAAAACTCTTTGTGCCCTAACAGAACCGCGAGCTCTCCCTCTCATGTGGGAGGATCTCCTTGTCAGAGATTTACTCGCTCTCCACTCTCATAACCTAACCGTCACTTCCCTGGTCCCTATTGCCTTCTTTTCGTCGCCAGTAAGCTTTATGGTAGGTATTTTCTCTCTTTGGCTATAAAAAACCCTAATCGCCAGTTCCTTGATCAAATTAAGCTAACCTGGGTCAATCCTATTAAGCTCAGGTTAACTTAAACCAATTCAGAACTAACGTGAGGCAAAATCAACCCAACTTGGGCTAACTCATATCAGTCAGGAACTCAACCATTAATCTGATATGACTCGGGCTAATCCGAAACCAACTCAGTCTTAGATGAATAGAGCTTAAGGAGTGTATGACATCTCATTAGAGAACAAAAGCACACTTAACATCAATTAAGAACAACTTGGGCTAACATTCCAAACTAACATTAAAGACACAGAACATAATTCTGCCTAAACATCGCTAAAAACTTAAACTTTAACTATAAAATGCAACATGGTTCAAGAAGGAACTTTAGAGAAGGAAACCCATGACTGCTAACAAAGTACCATCCAGTTACTTATCACTAATCAAACTGCAAACCCCAATGACCCCGGGAGAATGGAATCATGGGATATTGTCCCAAACATTCAAATAAAATACAAAAAAAAAATTCACAAAATCTAATCGACTAAGAAGTCTTAAGCAACCTAAAATGTTCACCCCCTAAAATCCGAAAAAGACACTAAAACTTAAATAAAACACTAATAAACAAGATCACCGAATGTAAATTTAATCATGCTACTGATACACCAAAATAATATAATGTTTTAAGTACCTATTTTATGCTTATTTTTTAATGATATTGTACTTTAAAGAAGGGTATTTTTATGTTTTTTGTTGCAGGTATATCATTTTTAGGCATTTGGAGTAAAAATGACAAAGTTTTGGAGCAAAAAGAGCCAATTTTGGATTCTTGCGCATGATGCGTCAGAATGTGCCAGAATCCAGAGAGCTGGTGCATGATGTGCCAGAGATAACTTTTTCAAATTAAGGCACTTCGAGACAAATTTTGCGTGAATTTTCAAAGGGACACTTGTTCTACACACCTCTTGGAGTAATTCAATGCATCTAGACACTTTAAAAGGTTCTTTTATGAAGGGAAATGCATCTAGACACTTTAAAAGGTTCTTTTATGAAGGGATATGACTTATAAATCAAATGTCACATCTTTTGAATTCAAAAGAGGAGGAATTTTTTTAGGGAATTTTGAATTCTTTTCCAAATAAGACAGCCCAAAATAAAAGAAGAAGACTTGAAGAGGCAAAGAGGGGATGACAAGAAGAGGCTTTTGGGGTGTGGCGTGAGAGTTAGAGAGAGAGAGAGAGAAGAGGAGATTTTTTTCTAGGTTTGTGAGAGGAGAGAGAAGGTGAGAGGTTTCTTTTTCATTACATTTCTAAGAGAGAATTGAGAGTGATTGTAAAGAGAGAAAGACTTGGAAAGAACTGCAAGGGATTTGCTTAGGAAAGATTGTGAGATAAGTTGTATTTTTATTTCTTTTATTTTGTAAACTTGTTTTTATATGTGAAAATCGTGTTTATCGTATCTTTCTCATAAATTCTAAGTAGTCTTATTTATCATTCTCCCTATATGGTTTTGTGAAGAATAGTTTTTTTTTACGGTTTTAAATGATAATAATTTGTGATGATTTTAACGCCGATCTTCATTTACATTTTAATCTGACCAATTGAAATATTAAAACTTGTTATTAAAACTTGTTGAGAGAACTTGTTGAGAGACATATGTTCTTAAATGAGATATGATTTCTACAACATAGGGAGAATCACATTTGATGTCATGTGAGAGTATGTCATCCTTGGGATTGAGTGCAAATAAATAGGGAAATATACTTTTGTTGGATGCAGAATAGGAGATTTTAAAGTAACAGATTAAAACTCCCAATTTGATTCAGTAGATTGGAAACTAATGTAAGATTGTTAGCCCTCAGAGAAGAGAGTAGTGGGAGCTTTGTAGTGGCAGCCGGTATCCTCCCAGCCTAACCACAGAATCAGGGACCAAACTCTAGATTAGTCAATGTTTTTTATAGCACTTGGAAGAGGGTAAACAATAGGATTGCTCCTATTTGGCACAAAACAGTTTTTATGTATATTTTTAAATGTTTTTCAATTTTCTTACAAACCATATACTTATTGTAAATGTGAAGGATGCTTTCTCAAATTTGAACTTTCTGTCACAACAAAAACTTTGTTTATTTTTTGCAATTTTACTTTAAAAATTTTAGTATTTAGTTTAGTTTAATTTCTGTGATTTACATCTGTATTTTAATTAGCATTCATTTGAGTAGTCAATTTTCAAATTTCACACTTTACTTTTTTTTTTATTATTATTATAAAATAATTCCCAAAATTTACTTTAGGATTTTCCAACTTTACTGTGAGATCGATATCTACGTATACTTGTGTTGATATTTAAGAGAGATTTGACAGTTTAAAAGGAGTTTTAAAGGATAAATTACATTTATAAAAGGTGTGTTGTTAGGATTATATTACATATTTATTATAAATCTATCTGCATCGAGTTTTTTGCACCGTTAAGTGGTGTCAACTTCATAAATATTTGCATATACAAATCTCCGTGTCAGCTTCCCGGGTCTACGAAGGTCTCTTGGACGACAAAGCCCATGGTTGCTGACAGGAAAATTCTGGTCAAAGTAGGTTTGACAGCCTCTTCAAACTAAATAGATCACGGAACCTGACAAACCCGAGACGATGGAAAATCATGGGCATCTTTACCAGATCATCTTAAATAAACATAAAAAATAAATCAATCAAATTAAAAATATATTATGCTAAATTTATTTTACAGGACCGCTGAAGATAAATAGCGGATGTTAGATTTACTTTGCATTTTAATACAGTGTGTTAACTTTGATTTGCAGGGGCGATCATTCAAACTATGCATAACACGATGTGAAGGAATGAACCTCAACTAAATGATTGACAATAACATGAACAAATTGGGATTCATAACCTTACCTCTTTGTTGGGCTTCAAATCAAAGGTTGTTCGTCTAGTTACGATGTTAATCATCCATTTTAGGCATCTGCATGATCATATGACATGCAGCATAAGCCCTAACATCCTAAGACATTAGGAGGAAAACTCGAAATTACATTTCAATGTGATATAAAATCTTAGGATAGTACGAGACCTTGATAGGGTTATACCAAGCCCTTAAGCATCCCCTACCCTTTCCTTTAGGATGAAACTTTGAAACCCCTTCCATGAAAACAATAAAAGTCAAACTTTTTGAGGATGAATTACAACCTTAATTGGAAGTTTTCTTAAGTACTCCCTTGTTGCTTAATATATAATTAACTATAGTGGCTTGCCCTTATAGGAGGAAGTAAACCCTAAAACAGGTACAGTAACTTGAATCTTTAATTGTGGGTTTGCTTTCATCAGGTCTTCTTCACGAGTATGCCTCCAAAGTATTTTAAGTCGTTTGTACATCAGATATATTCTTCGAAGCTATCCACATGAAGTCCACCTCATGAAAGCTTCCCCCATGTGTTTTCTTTTGTTTATCTCCGTCATTGTATGCCTTAGCCCTCCATTCTCTCCTCTCTTTAGATCATCAACACGATTAGAGAGAGTTATTCGAAGATAGAGGCTATACGTTGGTAGATAAATGACGACTCCACAACAACATAAAGACCAAACAACATGCGAGATTGTTAGACCTCAGGAGGAAAGAGTTTTTGAAGAAGTACTCAATGTCGACCGCGCTAAGTGCAGCGCTGACGGCACAAAATAACAAAACAGCTGAAATTTTTACTCAGTGCTGATGGCGCCGACGGTGGTTCAACCCTCGTTTTTAGAAGGATCGATGTATTTGGATGATTTTTTAAGAGTTTTTGGAGGTACCTCTTAGAGAATTGACCTTGGGCTTTATATGGGGCAGAAATTCATCAGAAAATGAGCTCCTCTATGTTTTTCACTCCTATACTTTCATTTTTCGCTCCACATCATTCCATTCCACTACCATATTAGAGTCAATGAGTGATTTATATTAGTAATTTTTATTTTATAGCTTAGAGTTTGTGTGGTGAGATTTAGTGTGAAACTTTCTGTAAGAGTGTTGGATAAGGAGAAAAGTGAGAGATATCTTCTTCCTGCATTTCTAAGGAAAGGCTACAAGGAATTTGCTTTGAGAAAGAGCTTCAGATAAGTTTTGTTTGTTTATTAGTGTTGTATGAACTTTCTTTTATATATGAAATTTGTGTTTTATTGTGTCTTTCTCATGAAGTCTGAGTAGTTCACTCTATCTTTCTCCCTACTCTGAGATATGGTGAAATGAAGAGGTAATATGATGTGTCAATATTAAAATATAAAATAAATTATGATGATTTTTCAACTCCGAACTTAATTTACATTTCAATCTGACCAATTAAATTATTAAAATATGTTATGAAACATATGATCAGGGAAATGGAGTATGAGTTCTACAACAGAGTGAGGATCACATTTGATTTCATGGAGGATAAACTCATTCATGAAATTAAGTGCAAATAAATAAGGAAATATTCTTTGTTGGGTGTAGAATTGGAGAATCTTTAGGGTGACAGACTAAAATCCTCAATTTGGTCTTAGTGTTTAAAAATTAAAGCGAGAGTTGGCCTTCAGGCAAAGGGAAGTGGGGGCTCTAGAGTGGGAGTCGGTATCCTCCTAGCCTAGCCATAGATTTAGAGACTAAACACTCAGATTAACCAATGATTTTCTATGTACTATATCAGGGTAGAGAATTAAAATTGCTCCTATTTGGCACAATACATATTATGAACATTTATCTCATCTCATTTTACCATAGCCTCATTGTAGTGGGAATGATGCTTTTTATATTAGTATTTACTTTTTAAACTTTGCATTTCTGTTTTGCTAATAGTTAAGTACTTTAGTTTTAATAACATCTCAACATTCAAAATTAGTGACAGTGATTTCATTTTATTTTTTGTAAATTTTCTAGTAAAACTTATAATTGTCAAGTTACACATTCCCTATGGAATCGATATTTGGAGTTTAAATAGAAAGTCCTTTATTACTTGATAACGATACTTATACTTGCATAGATTCTCATTATTAATTGTCTATAATCATATATATTTTACACAACTTACGTTTCATATATGGATCAAGTTTTTGGCGTTGTAGTGGTGTCAACTTCATAAATTCTTACATATAAAAAATCAGGATCAATAATCACTCTTTCTCTTTAGGAAAGTGATGCTTCCTGCCATTGTAACTCCAATCACAATAAATGTGTTCACTCATCGTATCTGATGCTAAATTATTTTGATAGAGTTGCCTGATTCAATTCAGACCCAGAGGTTAAGTAAATGCACCAAAAGCAAATCCTTCTTCTTGCGATGAGCTTCAAACTCCTGCTTCCCTACATTCACAAACAAGTTTATAGTCTGAGGAGTGTAATTGGAATGTTGTCAGCCAAAAATCTGTCTCATCCTCAAACATGATTGGGTAATGAACTAGTCAATAATTGTCATTTTTTGCTTGTGATCATAGAATAACTTGTTCCAGACTTCTGCAGAAATTATCCATCGCCTTTTCATATTTCGCCACTCCTTTTTTGTTCACTTTCCTTCACGATCAAAGCCATATGTGGATTCTTCTCAACTGCAACAATAGTGGCGCCAACTTTAATTAAGATGTTCGTCAAAGATCCAGTTCCAAGCCCTATCTCCAAAACCACATCTCCTTCTGCAACTCTTGCTACACCGGAGAGCTGTTCATTAATGCTGGAATTTAACATATAATGCTGTCCGAGAGATTTTCTAGGGACGATACAGTTTCTTTAATTGAGGGCTTTGAGGGTTGAATGGTAGTCATCTTTGCCTTCTAGCTCACTCTTCAAAGTCTGAATGATGAGAGAAATGCGTTGACGACGCCATTGATGTGCATTCAAGGACGGTGGTGGAGGACTGAGAGGGAAGGAGAGCGCAGCAGGGTTTGTCCCAAGGGGACGCAGGAGTGTAAGGTGATGGGTTCAAGTAAGGCAGAATAGCCATTAATGTTAAGAGAAGCATGCCCAAGAAGCAGGATACCACATGAGCGACAAATAAGGCGAAAGAAGGGAGATCTTCTTGCGACAAGGAAGATGACCCTTCTTGCCGGAGAATGAATCACACGCAGCAGGGAAAGAACAGTGGCGGGGAAAAAAGAATTGAGGCCGGCCCACTAGGAGAAGCCTCTAGGTTTTAAAGAAATAAGTCGCTATTTATAGTCGGAGGAGATGCTGGTGGTAGCTTGTTTTAGAAGCCAACAAGTGAGCTTGGGCTAGCTTGTAATCCAAATGTATAATTATTGGTGCCAAGGAGGAAGCTTCTTGGAGAAGCTTCAAATAACTCAAAATGTGATCTTCAAGGTGTTCAAAGTGACTCAAATAATTGTTGTAATGCTCAAGTAAGTTCATCAAAGTATGTGGTTCTAAGAAAAGTCCAAATTCATTCAAAATTTGGTGAAGTCAAAGGTATTTAAACTTGGCTTAGATTTGAAAATTTGAAATGGATTAACAATATTATAAAAAGGATTTTATGGCCAAATTTGAGTGAATCTAAGTATGGAGTATAATCAATATGGAGCATCCAAAGTATAATGTGTGAATTAGAAAGAAAGGACAAAGTCGATGGGTGCCTGCATTTATATAAAGATATTTAAATTTTATTTATTATTATTTTATATAATATGTTATTTGTAGTGCATGAAATTATACAAATGTGGGTATCTTCTCTATGTAAAATTGTCGTTCCAAACGTGATCGTGCTGTCAATTTCGTCTTTTGAGGTCATCGGGAAAAGTTCACCGATGATTGCGCCAATTTAACTATAACTCGTGCGCATCACGAGAAATAGATTTAGTTTGGTTCGATCGGAGCTGCTTAATAAATATATCGATGATCGGTCCTTGTATGAATGACAACTATAGTCAAGCATATTGCTCTCGGTAGAAAGTCAGACGTCGAACGTCCTAGGGTCCACCTTATGGTTTTCAAATCCCTATGGGAACTCAACAAGAGCTTCAATATGTCGGCTTTAATCGATTCAACTAGATGTCGAGGATTACAAACCGCCCATATGAAACTTCAAGGAATGAATAAATTGCTTGAATTTCTAAATGTTATGGGTGTCGATCTAGTCCTCTAGGAGGGTCAAAATAGGAAAAATCCTAAGACAATATCCTAAGATATCTAAGGAAAGGGAAAAAAAAGAACTCAAAATTGAGGTCAACAAATGGAATCCCAATAGGTGTGGTGTATTGCACAAGTACGTCGCGCCTATTGGCGTTGACCGAAATGATGAACCCAATCCCGCAAGAATGTCCAAGTAACCATACTTGGGACAAACCAAAGATTGAATCGAGGTGAAGTCATTTTCGCTGGGGATTAACAAGTATATTTTCAACTATTGTCATGAACTTGAATTTTTAAATGATTTTTGAAATATGTGCAGAGAAAAGATTAAAAAATATGGCTCCAAAAAGGACTCAGAAATATGGCACTGATCCCAAAATATATGCTGAGAAAGGTTTCAAAAATATGACTCTGATCCCAAAGTATGTGCTGAGAAAGGATTCAAAAATATGACTCTGATCCTAAAATATGTGTTGAGAACGGATTCAGAAATATGACTCTGATCCCAAAATATGTGTTGGGAAAGGAGTAGGGCTAAGCCTATCCCAAAGAGTCTATATATATGGAAGGAATCAGAATCCTTGCACCGATCTTAAAATATCATGAATGTGGAAAAATATATGAATAGAATATGGAAATATGTGAAAGGAATCAGAATCCCTGCATCGATCCTAAAATATCGTGAATGTGGAGAAATATATGAATAAGATGTGGAAATATGTGAAAGGAATCAAAATCTCTGCACCAATCCTAAAATATCGTGAATGTGGAGAAATATATGAATAATACGTTGAAATATGTGGAAGGAATCGGAATCCCTGCACTGATCCTAAAATATCGTGAATGTGAAGAAATATATGAATAGAATGTGGAAATATGTGAAAGGAATCAGAATCCTTGCACCGATCCCGGAATGTCATGTGTATGAGAATTTATTTCAAAAAAATGTGATGTATTGAGTTAGACTATGTAGGAATGTGATTTTTTGGGTAAATTGTAGAGATGTAGTGATTTGTGTGTAATTGTGTGGCAATATGTCGAGATGTAATGTTGAATATTGCGTGAATTGTGAAGTTTGTGGGCTATGTGAATTTATGAAATTGTGAAATTCGCAGATTTTTGCAGAGATTTTGTGGTGAAAATTTATACAATGCGATGTTCTGTGAGAATGTGAGTGCAAAGATTTGCAGTGTAAATTTTAAATTTTGCAAAAACTGTTGCGATTTTATTTGAATGTTTTGATTTTATTTGATTTGATGTTGAGTTTATTTTTGTTATAGTTTGATGTATGTGTTTTTTCATTTCTTATTTCGATTTGAGTTTTGTGAGTTGTAATTTTTTTTATCTTATTTTCATTTTTAGGATTTGGACCCAGTCTTAGACAAGCGTGACGTCGGTGTTTCTAAGAACGATATTTTATTTCTAAAACTTGTTCTTTAAAACATCACGATGTACAGTACTTTTTCAAGTAGCATCTGTTTATCAACAACATCAGTCTTCTTACCTTGATAATTCAAGAGTTGGTAGGACCCACTCCAATGTTGCAGTGTGCAAGAATAGGCCGCCTGAGAACGAGAACTAGATTGCCGACTTTAAAAGTCCTTGGGAGAACCAGCTTATTGCGGGCTTGTATGATCTTGGCCTGCTAGAGCTCGGAAATCTGTTGTGCCGACATTCATTTTCCTTTGAGATTTTGTAATTTTTCAAGATGGAGTTTGGTGTTGTCTTCTATCATGATTTTGTTTGTTACTGTCATGAAGGAAGTGAGCTACATTTGTAGTGAAAAGGTGGCCTCAGACCCACACACGAGGGAATACAACATATATTGTGTAGGAGTTATAAAAGTTGTTCAGCATGCCCACAAGGCTTCCAACAACTGTTCGTGTCATCCTCTTTTGCTGTTATTCAAAGTTTCTTTTAAGATCTGTACGAGCACCTTATTGAAAGCTTCCGCCAGTCTACTTGCTCTCGGGTAGTAAATCATGGAGTATCACCAATCAATACTATGCCATATCATGAAATTATTGATCTTGGTGATTTTGAATGCGGACCTGTCATGGTAAACCGAATCTGTAGACGATTTGATTTTTTGAAAGAATTGCAAGACATTGTGAGCTTTAAACTCCCTTAACAATATTTTTACTGCTTACTTAAAAAAAATAATCAGTATATTCAAGAATGAACCAGTGTTCTTTTGAAGACAGAGAGTTTATAGGGCCCACGATATCTTTGCAACAACACTCGAATGGCCACGACACAATTGTAGAGTGTAGCACATTCGGAGGTTGTTGTAAGACCGCTTTGTGTATTTTACAATGGTGACAACCCATAACAACGTTCATGTAATTTGTCATTATCATTAACCAATAATGTCTCAACCCTTTTAAACTTCATCTTCATTTCTTGTCTGACTGGTAGAGCTTCTGTTTGACTCGAAAGATTGTAAATGTATAGCTCCATGTAGTGAATGTCATTTCTTTATAACTGATTTTTTTTTGTTTCGCACAAATTGTCCCTGTTGTCTTGGAAGGATATTCTGACGTTCTTCTGTTGAAGTTGGAGTAAAATTTTCTGGGCATTGAAAGCCTTGACTTCAGGTTTGAATTTCATTAATTTCTAACACAACAACCCTTAATTTAATTTTTTCTTTCTGGGCTTAAGCAGATTTCAGAATTTTGACCATGTGATTAAAATATTTTTCATTTTCCCAAGCTATCTTGGGGCCAATTAACAGCCAACCAAGAAGATCATGATCACTTAAACTCTTTTCCTGAATATAATATCGAAAGAGTTTTATTAAGAGGGCTCTTTAAATTTTATTAATTATGGGAGAATTCAGACACCAATTTTGAATTTTATGCTCACCTCAAGCTTTTTCTCAGGGAGATTTCCTCTCTCATAAATTAAGCCTTCTTATAAATTAAGGGCTTTTCGTATAATTTATCTTTTCTTTTCTTAGGCCATAAATAATTTAACACTTCATGTCTCTCACTTTTTTTTTCTGAGAATCACTATATTTGGTAGAACATAATTCTTATTTGAATGTCTGAACTCCCTTAATTAATAATTCAGAAATGCTCCTTAATGTGAATTCTGAGATATTGTAGTCCATTCAAAAGTTAGGACCCAATCATTTGGCGAGATATTAAAAGGCATGTGATATCCGGAGTCAATTACTCATATTTTAAGCACACTATTTTATTTTGAAATTAACTCAGGACCCAATCGAAATTCCTTAAAGTGATGGACTCAATCGATAAAACATTAATATCATTCTCCCCTTGAATTATAATTACATAAACACCAGAATCTTTATCATGAAGCACTCCTTTTCTTGATTAAAATTTGAATGTCAGAGCTAATTTCTTGTTTTCCAAAAAAAAGTTTTGGTGTCAAATTATCTGCAGTATTTGGGTAACACGGCGTCTCTCCTTTTGAATAAGCTTTTCAAATGTTGAATGAATTCTAGATAACAACAAGTTTTTTTCTTTTCTTTATTTTCATTATGGTGGGAGGGTCGGGACAAAGTAACAAGAATCCCGTTGATATCTTTGAAGGCTTTGCCCAAACTGTATTCCTCTTGTCGTCAGTTGTGTAGGAGTCAAACTGAACAATTAGATTAGCTGAAGTTATATTGATCGAACTTCTTTCAGATTCTTTCAAATACCTTTCTAGATCGTTCTGTTCTCATTCTTGAAGTTGTATTTTAACTAATCCTTGAAAACGAAATAGTCTTCTATGTTATGTCCGATGAGTCTGTGGTACAAGCAATATCTTGGATGTTCTTTCTGGTTGACTTCGTATGGTCTCTTCAATTCAGGGAGCTTGAATTCAAACTTTTTAATCATAATTCAGAACATCTTCTCCACAACTTCATCTTTAAAAGGATAACTTTTGTTCAATTGATCGATGATACTTGGTAACTGTTTCTTCCGGAAGAGGAACTCCTTCAGCAAAGAATTTTTTTTTTTATGAGCATTGTTCCTTTCATCAAGCAATAGTGTTGTGTCATTGGCAACCATAACATCTGACTCATGTTCCTCTTCAAGGAGGTAGCCCTCAGACCTTTCCTTTAGTATCAGTCTGGTAGCCCTAGGTCTACACCACTTCTTATCCGATGTCAATGCTTCAAGACGGGGTGTCCTGTTAATAACATCGACCCATTGGTCAGAAGTGCAGTCCCTGGTGTGCAAACTAGATACATTGTCAAGTAAGCTCTTATTGTTATATGATGTCGGAATATTTCTACTTGTGGTGGCAGGAAAGGTAACAGTCCTTGAACTCTGCCTTACAGTTTGCATTAAAACAGTTTGATGACTTGGCCCAAGTTGTACTCCATCTTTCCTCTAGTGTGTCGGGGTTCATTGGAATCATTGGATCAATCAAAATCATATTAATGGAACCTTATTTAGGTTCTCTTAAATATTATTTCGAGATCACTATGTTTCCATTCTTTTCGAGCCGGTTGGTCTATTCATCATGTTGTTCAATGACCATTTGAAATTCATCTGAGGTGTTCTCCCTAGTAGGTTAGGGAGCATCACGCAAGGATAATGTTGTCATCGTCTCGATGATGTTAATTTCTGTGAATTCTTCTTCCATATAATTTGATATATCATAGTTTTTATCATATTTATCTTTTCTTTGTTCTTCAGACAATGGCTCGGAGTCTCTTCAACGTATCCTTGATAGACTTTCCCTTGACTATCTTGAGGTCAGTTAAAGTTTTTTGGATTATCTACCTTCTTTGTGTCGGGCTCTGGTGTAATTGTGATATTGATGGCTGGAGTATCAGATCTGGTAAGAGTCTCCTTGGTCTTGAGCCTCCTGAGTGCAGGAAATTATTGCTTACAATTCAGGTTAAACTCGATTGTAGGTTTTGAAGAAGACATAAGGTGCTTTTTCCAAGAATGACTCAAAACTCGTCGAAGCCAGTTCCGAATTTGATCTTTGATCTCGCATACAGGGAAGCTTTGCCACGGGGTAGTCTGTCGATGAACGGGGAGATTAATTTTGGCTTTGACATCATCTTTGTTATTTGAAGAATTCCCTAAAATCAGAAGGGTCTCGTGCCTTGCAATTTCAACGACAGTACTAGTTAATGCGCTTGTCTTATAAACTAGGCATCCTTTGAAATTTATTTATGTGAATTTTTATTTCTTGTTTTATTACTATATATTTGCAATGCTTTAAGAAGTTTTGTTTTGTTTTGAAAATGAAAAGTTGTGAGAGTGGAATTTAGTGTAGGACTCTATCCAAGACTAGAGGAGGTCGATTTCATGTCGAACTCATTTCGACCCACTGCTCCTAACCTACCACATCTATTATGGGTCCATCCCATTTATATTTAAAGATTCCGGAACCTCGCTGTTTAAGGATGATTAAACAGTGGCTCCAGAATCCCAAAAGAGTTGGTTATACCCGCTCAAGGAAGAAATGAGGGAGGTACGCCAACAGAAGAATGATAGTCTGGCTCACTAGGGACATTGGCACACTACCGATATTTGAAAACAACACCACTTGATCAAAATGAAGGAAGAACTAGTCCCCAGCGGAGTTGCTAGAAACTGTTGGCTATTTTTTTTGAAAATAAGATAAAAAATCTAAATATTATATAATATATAATGTAATTTTAATTTTGTGAAAATGGTATATATATACATATATATATATACATATATATATCTATACATATACATATATACATATATACATGTATATATCTATACATATACATATATACATATATACATATATATATATATCTATGTATGTATATATGTATATATGTATATGTATTGGGAGTTGACAATACCCACTCAAGGAAGAAATGAACGGAGTACGTTAACGGAAGAATGATAGTCTGGCCCACTAGAGATATGAACACACTACCAATGTTTGAAAACAAAACCTCTTGATCAAAATGGAGAGAGGAACTAATCCCCAGCGGAGTCGCCAAAAATTGTCGGCTATATTTTTTTTAAATAAGTTTTTTTAAAATTTAAATTTAGTATAATATATAATGTAATTTTAATTTTGTGAGAATGGTATTTTTTATTATTTTTGGAAAATGGTGAGACTGAATAAACCTCATATATCTAATAGTTTAAATAGTTGAGCACGATACCCTAAATGATATATCATCTCGAAGGATGATCGTATCACTTATTAGTAGGCTTAACTATCTAAACTTAAAAGTTTATGGCTCTATTTTGGTCTGCAAATTTATAGTCAACAAATTCCCCTATCTAATACACATATTAGATAGGGTTTAGATTAACTTTGGTTCTTAATTCTCGATAGAGGCATGCCCCTATAGTTAATTACATCTTAGGAAATTAAAGTCACCTAAGAAAACTCTCGATTAAGATTGGGGTTTCATCTTCAAGAATTCAGCGTTTAGGTTTCTATGATTACTTACAGGAAAATTCAAGTGGGATGGGTTCAAATAGGAAGAGTTATTTCCGGAATTCAAAGAAGCGAAAAGTAGGAGATGTCGAAGATACTGAAGAATATTCAGTGTCATCTCTAACCGACCTATGGTTTGGCTTTACATCTTTGAAAGAGAAATTATTTGATGTTTTAGTCCTATAAATTATTTTGATACTCGGGAGTCGTGTCTACATTTCATATGTAAATTGATTGCGACTTTATATATGCTTAAAAATATAAGCATTTAATACTGCTGCTAAAAGAATTAATTCCTCAGCAACTGTACCAAAACTTAATAACAGTTATAGATTCGATAAATATGGATGTAATAAATATTCAATAATTGTAAAGTCACACTTAT
>NW_018165307.1:473846-474401 GCF_001263595.1 Phalaenopsis equestris | reverse complement strand
GCTACGAACTATGATTTTAGAAAAGCAATCCAAGAGGACTCACAGCAAACTTCTGCAAAAGCTATCAAACTTGGATGTCACTATATCTGTCACTAATAGGCAATTGAAATAAATATGTAATTTTCTTAATAACTCTTAAACAACTAATTATGCTAATGAGATTTTTAATGTGATATTCAATATATAAGAAAACATCATTCTCCTTGTCAAGAAATTAAAGTGAATGGATAAAATGAATCAGTTCAATTTGTATTGTGCCAAATAAGAGCATACCTATTCTTTACCCTTTGGTCCAGGCATAAAGAACATTGACTAATCCTACGCTTGTATACTGAATCTGTGGCTAGGCTGGGAGGATACCTGCTCTCACTTCGGAGCTCTCATGTTTCCCTCGCCTGAGGGTTAACATCTACACTTCAACACCCAAACGATAGGACCGAATTGGGGATTTTAGTCTGTCACTCTAAAATCTCTAATTCTATGCCCGATAATATTATTTCCTTATTTATTTGCACCCAACTTCCAAGGGCTTTGACCTCCCTGAAACTTGGATGT
>NW_018165307.1:472811-473371 GCF_001263595.1 Phalaenopsis equestris | reverse complement strand
AATTCCTCTTCGAAGCGGCAAAGAGGAAGAAATCTCTCACTTTCCCTCCACTCTTACATTCTCTCGAAGAATTCCTCACAATTTAGACTCTCTACACTTGTTTCACACTTCAATTTTGAGTCTCCCCCTCTCTAGCACCTCTAGTCCTTCTCTATTTTTCGGCCAAAGTCTTCTTTTAAAGTTGTGCATGAGCTTTCCCAAGAGTTGTTTAAGAACCCGTTGTTTAAGCACCCGTCTGAAATTCGTTCTCATCCAAAGTCTAATTGGACATAACTGCCGAGCTTGCCGTCGGCGGCCTCGAGGGCGTCGTCGACGGACCTTCTTAATGAATTAATTCTGGAGTCTCATCTGGAGTCTCGGTTAATTCTAGTTCAATTCTTCACATTTTGGTCTTTTTTCCTCCAAATTCGCTTCTTTTTACATCTTTTTGCTCCAATGACCCTAATTCATCATTCATGCAATAAAACATCAAAAATACCTTTCTTAAAAGTGCAATATCATTAAAAATAGTATAAAATAGGTATAAAAATCTCAACATATTTTCCTTGGGTCAAAATCCC
>NW_018165307.1:472039-472761 GCF_001263595.1 Phalaenopsis equestris | reverse complement strand
TTGTCCTCATGTAATTTTAGTACTATATAAAAGTTATGATCTATGGTAGTAAATACCATAGTAAGATTTTCAGAAAAAATTCAGAAATATAAATTAACTCTGTAGCTACAAGATTATATAGTCATCAAGTTTAAGGGTTCTAGTCTTCTATTTATTTCAAGAATGACTATATGTTGTAATATTAAGTCACTTAGAATATTCAAATGATAGGAACTTCATGAGAACATTACTAGTAAAAGATCTAATCCATAAATATAAGTTCAGGAATGTGTTTAGGTCTTCCCTTTAGGTAAGTCTAGTGAAGCCTATTTTTGATTAGACATATCCTCAAGCTTCTCCTCACTTTCATATATATATATATATATATATATATATTCTTTCTTTTCTCTTTTTTATTTGAATTACTTTCAATCCTATATATTTTTCTTTTCTTTTCAGGGATTGTTTTCAATTCTTTATTTTTCCTTTTTCAAGTGAGGATTACTATATCTGGATAGCCTTTAATGATTTTGAGCATCCCATTTCTTTTCCTAAATTTGAAACTCAAAGCATTCCCTTATCTTATAAATATTTCATAGCTTTTACATCATTGAACCCCAATCTTTTCTTCTCAAATGAATTTCCAGATTCTTAATACTTCAAAATATAGTGTTCTTTACTTTAAATAGTTAATTATAATCTTATTATCAAAATATAGTTTCCCTTACTTTAAGGAGTTAACT
>NW_018165307.1:467693-472022 GCF_001263595.1 Phalaenopsis equestris | reverse complement strand
GTAGTCTTATTCTCTTATAATAAATATCTTAAGTTGCAAAATTAATTTTCATTACAAAAATATTTCTTTAAATCTGCCAAAATATTTAAATAGCTACAAAATATAATTGCCTGAATTAATTCAGTACATAAAATCATATAAATAATTTTTTGAAAATAATTAAATAGAGGACATCTAATAGTTAATCTTTTTCTTCACTCCCCCAAACTTAAATTTTTAAATATGAACAAAAATATTTCTTTAAATCTACCATAACATTTAAATAGCTACAAAATATAGTTACCTGAATTAAATTCATTACATAAAATCATTTAAATAATTTTTGAAAATAATTAAATAGAGGACATCTAATAGTTAATCTTTTTATTCCCTCCCCCAAACTTAATTTTTTTCAATATAAAGTAATATAAGTGGAAAGAAAAATTCTAAATATAAATCATAACTTAGTATTTTAGGCTTTTTCATCATTCTAAAATTTTTACAGTCCTTCTAAAAATTTCTACTTCACCTGGTCTGTAACATTAGGAGCTTTCTACACATATAAATCATTAGAGAAATTTCTGGATAATGAAATTTTGAAATAAGTACAAAACTAAAATATTAAACAAACACAATATTTCCTAACACAACCACAATACTAAACAAAGCAATTATAATTAAAATGCGAAATAAAAATCACATTACATCACAATTCACAAAATACTACTCAATTTCTATTATACTACACAAGCAGATTTAACTACCACACTAACTTTATAACAAAAATTAAAAATCATTCAAGTACAACATAACAATAAAAATGAAAGTCTAAATACACATAAACATCCATTTCTATTACAAAAGACCACAGAAATAAAAGTACAAGTACAAGTACATAAATTTTATCAAATATCAAAATCCCAAACTATGTCTTCGTCTCCTTAATCAGTAGGTGGATCAGGCTGATACTGAGTATATCGGGGGCACTCAGGGAAGGTAACATCAAGCTCACCTTTGTAGTGTCGGGCCTGAGCTTCATAAAAAGCTATCTCGAAATTTGAATGCCTTTGAAGGTACTCACTATCGTAATCATGTCGAAGTTTTCATTTATTAATCCTATTATCTTCCGCTGCAAGGTCAACTCATTCATCAAATCAGTCAGAGTAGGGAACTAGAAGGTGGAAGGTCATAACTTGTAGATGGGACATATCTACTAGCAGAAGGTTCTTGAGTCTTACTTCCAATTCTCCATTTCTCATGGGATTCATAAGTTTTCAAATTAGCTTTACCAATGAGTTTCATAGGGTGAACACATTCCTCATCTCCTTCAGCTTCTACTCCAGAAAGTTAGCAAAGTGCATAAATAAGGCCAGGATGTCCTAGACCTCCACTTGTTTCACTCCTTACAGTAGTTAATATATTTTTAAAAATAATTCTCCCCACATTTATATTTTTGTTATTCTGAATATAGAAATTCAAAATAGCTCTATCTCTAGTTACCTCACTATGGTGATAAGTCGGTAACAGAGTAGAAGAAATAAAATAGTGTCACACCTTAGACGTGGCATTCAACATGGAAGTAGAAAAATTTAACCGTTCTCATTGTTTGATCTTCCACGTTCCTTTCCCATCAGTGAGAAAGTTGATCACATCATTCAGGGGGTCTTCCATCGTACTGAAGGTTTCATAATGACAGCTATAAGAGTCTGGGACTTCATAAAAGGAGTTAATGCGGGCGGCACTAAATTCAACAGAAAATCCCCGCACTTGAACAATTCCATCTTCAAAGTAGAATACGTTGCCATAGAATTCCTTCACAATATTTGCAACGACCTTATTGGTGGTGTAACAGAAGTTTTCCCACCTTCGCTCGGTAATAACTTGTTTAATTTCTCCTCCCGGACTTTTGAAAACTTGATCTTGTATACACTTCTTTCCTTCAAATATAGAAGTAAATCTTGATTGAGCCTTCGCATTGACGAAGTGAGACTCGTCGAACTCAATTCATCTCTTTTGACGTGGAGCCATTTCAATCTAATCACAATCATAGAAAAATTCCAAAATATATTTCAAATATTTAAGTAATGGCTTCCAAAAGTAATTCTAAGAATTCAAACCCTAAATTCCATGAATTTCTTCCCAATATTTTCTTCACATTCTCAAAATTTTTGGATCTCCTCAATGTGGAAGAAATCCATGGTGAAAATCAAATATTTTTAGTTTGGAGTGAAGCTCTTACCTAAAGATGATCAAATTCGGTGTCAAAAAGACTTGAAATCACCCCAAATCCAAGATTTCTCAAGCACTAGTGTTTCTTCACGAGCTCGCCATTGGTGGGGTGTTCGGCGCCGTCAGCACGCTCTATTGAAATTATATCCTAAGTCTCAAGAAAAGTCCACAATCGGCGGCGTCGAGGGCGCCGTCAACGGGCTCTGTTGATTTGGTTCAATTTCTAGATTTTTGTAAGTTTGATCAATTTCAAGCCTCAACGGCATCCATTCAATCATTATAGACATAATTTTAAGTGATTAAATGATGTACTTATCATAAATAAACTTTCACAACACAAAACATCACATTTATATATAAATTCCAAGGGGTACAATATATGTTACATAACACACCTAAGTTTGATATTTTCTCAACCTCAATACATTAATTCAACGTCGCAATCTAAGCCACAATAATCAAAATGCTGAAAGCAAAACATCCTATGATTAGTCTCAACTATACAAAGATCTAAAAGCATAATTCTAAAGCAAAGCAAATGCAATGTTTAAATCAAATTACATACATAGACAGACATGTGGTAATATAAATCTACTATCATCAGATTCAGTACTAGATTCTCATCTGAGATCACCCATTGATTGCACATGAATGAAGAGGTTGTAGAAGGTTCGGTATGGAAATTCTTCAGTAGAATTCTCTTCTATTAATTTCATCATCCTCATCAGCCGTGTCAAACTATCTTCTAAATGTCCAAAGGGATCAAAATGTTCTTTCATCCTCCAGTCTATTGAGATGATCGAAAAAATCAGAGATATTATTAATTGCATTGATGACATTTTGTACCTTATTCTCCAATTTCTTGATTCTGCGCAGGATCACCAGAGTCTTGTCAGGAGTTAAGGGTTGAACTGGCAGTGAATTCTGAGATGCTTGATATACTATAATAGTCATGTCATTTTCATCTTCAAAAGCTGAGAATCTCTCAGTTGGGTCCAAAGGCTTCCAAGGGAGAAGTACATTTTCCCAATTTTTGTAGGACACTTGGAACTGACAGCAAAGTGAGAAAATTATGGAAGGATGTCCAAGCCCATAAATTGATCCATGAATGATCAGGCCCAAGACCGACTTCACAATTATTGATCCAATATCGATCGACAGTCCCCTTTGGATGCAGTAATTCATAATAGCACTTTCTTTAGAAACTTTACCAATCTTCATTGTCGGTAACAGTTTTGCAGAAATGGAAAAGTGCCAGTATTTCGAAATGGGATTTAGGAGTGTCGCAGAAAAACTACATGCCTGTTTTCTCTCATTTTCCAGTCTTCAGTTTCGTCCATTAAATATTAGTAAATCTCATTCATCTGGTTTTTTGTCGGGACGAAGTTGGAATAACGGCACACAAGAACGTTCTCGATCATGTATAATTCATTGATCCAAGCAGGAGTGAAAGTGATCCATCTACCTCGCACATAAACGACTCCCTGGTTGATTCCATGCAAATTTGCATAAAATTCCTTTACCACAGAAACAACCACAGCGGCGGTAGTATAGCACAACACTTCCCGTCTTCGCTGCACTATCATGCCTTCAATTGTCGTCGAGAGATTATTCAATCCTCGATTTATGAATCCTCGTTCCTTGATCAATCTTTTCTTCATCAGTACCTTGTTGAAGATTCGCTGCGCTTCCACACTAATAAACTTTTGTAAATTGAACACTCACATTCTGGGATCATCAGAGGAATTGGACGCCATAGGAATGAAATTGGTGGAGTTTCACTTCATTTTTGGGGGAAATATGACTTTAAGAATCGAATTTGGGAGTTTAAAGAGGTAACTCCAGCCCAACACTAACTCCCGCCCAAAACCCACCAAAAACTGTCATTCAAACTCCAGAAACCTCCATATCGCCGGTCTCGCCGTTGGTGGGGTCGAGGGCGCCGTCGGCGCCCAAGGCAAAAATTGCACAGTTTCTCTCTGGTCCGAATGTGTTCCAATTTTTCTTTATGGATCCAATTTTTATGATGATTCAAGGGTAAATAAGAGTAGTAGAGCTTAATACTACCATAAACTAATGATAATTTCAAATAAAAGCTACTATAATTGCAATAAAAATAAA
>NW_018165307.1:465435-467496 GCF_001263595.1 Phalaenopsis equestris | reverse complement strand
GATCATGCCATAACTTTAGTTTCTCCTTATAAATTTTGTCGTTATCATAAGATTCATTTCTTACTTCTTCCAATTCATTTAATTGTAACAATATTTTCTTACCAGCATCGTTCAAATTATAATTGAATTCTTTAATCGCTCAATATGCTTTATGCTCCAAATCTACTAATAAGTGACAAGACTTTCCAAAAATCAGTCTGTAATGAGTCATTTCAATAGAAGTTTTATAAGCAGTCTTGTAAGCCCATAATGCAGTATCCAATCTAGTGTAACAATCTACTCTACTAGGGTTTACAGTATTTTCAAGTATTTATTTAATCTCTTTATTAGAAACTTCAGCTAACCCACTGGTTTGAGGATGATAGGCAGTAGAGATTCTATGAATAATATTAAATTTTTCTCCCAATCTTTGAATGTATCTATTCCTAAAATGGGATCCTCCGTTAGTGATAATCATTCTAGGCATTCCTTATCCAATGAAAATATTTTTCATTAAAAACCTTGAAGCACTTTTAGCATCACAACGAGGTAAATCTTGTGTTTCAATCCACTTAGAAATGTAGTCTATTGCAATTAATATATTAACCAAAGAAAAATATGTTGAGATTTTCATACCTATTTTGCACTGTTTTTGATGATATTGCACTTTAAAGAAGGGTATTTTTGATGTTTTATTACAGGTATGATGAATTATGATCATTGGAGCGAAAAGATGCAAAAAAGGTGTAAAACAGAGTAATTTGGAGCCAAAACGAGCAAGAAATGAAATTTTGTCGTCACATTTCGAAAAGTCTTTCGATGCTTAATCTCTTTTACACTTCTTGCATATTTTTGAATGAGAATACACTTTTAAAGAAGGTTATTTTCATACTTATTTTGTATGGCTATCAGTTAGGAACACAACGTAATTAAAATGGGGCGAAACAGAGCTAAAACGGAGCCAAATTGAGCGAAACAGTGGAGCTGCGCAGTCTGCTAGCTGACGGCGCCCAAAACGGCGCCGACGGTGAGATTTACCCAAGAAGACCAAAAAATGATAGAACAGATTTACCAAAGAAGACAAAAAAAAAGACAGAAAGGCCTGCCGACGGAGCCCAAGATGACTATGGACCGACTTTTGGCGGGTATGGGCCGAAATTCAACGTATTTGGATGCTTTTTGAAAGGATACTTGTGGAAACTCTTCAAACTTCATCCCTACACTTTAAAAGAACGAATTTAGGTTAGAAAAAGAGGGATTTTTGTGAGAGAAATGTTAGAAAAAGTGTGGACAAAGTTTAGGATTTATAGAATAGGACTAGAAATGTAGATTTCTACCTTTTTGTAGAGATTAGAGATGAGATTTTGAGAGAATTTGCAAGGAGATGTGCTAGCATTACATGGATCGGCGGGAGACTCTGTGGGAGAGATATTTGTCTTTCTTTCAAAGGGAAAAAACTAAGTATTGTGTTCTTCATTATCTTTTAATTTTTGTAAACACTTATCTAGTGGATTTGTTTTAGTTAAATGAAGTTTTCGTTCTGTTTTCTTCGTGCTTTGTGATGGACTTCTCTTACTATCTCTTCTTGTTTGAAAATAATGGTATGAGAAGATTATGCCGTTATTTTCATTTTACTTTTCTTTTGTAATGAGTAGAATTCATGTTTAGGATTTTGTGATGCATGTTAGAAGTGAATTTAATTATCAATGTGATGGTTTTCGCTTGTACTTTATTTACATTACAATAAAGGCTTGTTGTAGTGTTAAAATTCGTTGTAATTGCATTAAAACCCTAGAGGGCTGTGTAGTTCTCAACAAAGTAAAACCACATTTAAATTCCACTGATGGTTAAGTTCATGAGATTTGAATGCAAATAAATAGGGAAATATACTTTGATGGGTGTAGAATTGGTGATTTTAGGGTGACAGACTAAAATCCCTAATTCAGTCCTATTATTTGAGTACTGAAGCGGAGATGTTAGCCCTCAGGTGAGGGGAACGTGGGAGCTCCAAAGTGAGAGTCGGTATCCTCCCAGTCTAACCACAAATTCAATAAACAAGCATAGGATTAGTCAATGTTCTTT
>NW_018165307.1:463383-465360 GCF_001263595.1 Phalaenopsis equestris | reverse complement strand
TTACTATCTTTACATTTAACACTTGCATTTAGGAGTAGTTGGTAGATAAAGCATCATTTTAATCGACATTTCAAACTAAAGACTAATTGTAGTATATTAAAATTTGACTAAGGACCTTTTATCTCGCTTCCTTGTGAGATCGATAAATGGGACTCCACTAGAGCCCTGTATTACTTGAGCGATACATATACTTGCGTTTAAAATTGTGACTTTACAAAATCATTATAAATATATAAATCTGGATTCATAAATTCTTGCATATTAAAAGTTGCATCAAGTTTTTGGAGCCGTTGCCGGGGATTTAAATCTTTTAGTAGTGGTGCCAAATTCTTGTATTTTTAAGCATATATAAAGTTGTTGTCAAGTTTTTGGCGCCATTGTCGGGGATTTAAATCTTCTAGTAGTGGTATAAAATTCTTATATTTCTAAGCATATATAAATTCGCTATCAAGTTTTTGGTGTCGTTGTCGGGGAAGCTTCGGTAAGAACTTTAAGAGAATTTTAGTTGAAGTAATTAAGCTTAGACTTGGAAAACTGTAGTGTCATAAAAACTATTTTGTGTGAAAAGTGTTTTTATATGAAAAAGTGTTGAAAAAGAAAACTGCTTGTGTGAAGAGTAAGGTGTTCGTGAAAATGTTTTGTTGTGTTAAATATATTTCATCTATTATTTGTTTAATTGTTAATGTATTGTTTGTTATGTTGCGTATGCGAAACAAAGGATCTGCAGGACTTGTGTCTTATGATCCTGAACTTGAAAAAAAAAATACAAAAAGGAGTCGAAAAACTAGAAATGGAAATGGAAAACTTTCAAAATAATAACTTGGAAAATCATCATACTTCATGGAGGGATTACGTAAATCCTACGACAGATGAAATTCACTCAAGTATACAAAACCCTGTCATAGATCCTGAGATCCTGGCTCATTTGATATAAATCCTTAGATTATCTAACTGGTGCAAAACAATCAATTTGGGAGAACTCCTTTGGAGGATCCCTATTTACACTTATCAAATTTTATAGAACTTTGCGCTATATTTCGTTATAACGGTATGTCAGACGATGTTGTCAGACTAAGGCTTTTTCCTTTCTCACAAAGGGATAAGGCTAAAATGTGGTTATACTCAATAGCACCTAGCTTTATTAAAAATTAGGAGGAGTTAACTCAGAAATTCTTAGCTAAGTACTTTCTACCTTAAAGGACTACTAAAATTAGAATCAATATTAACTCATTTTTTTCAGTATAACGGGGAATCAATATATGAAACTTGGGAAAGATTTAAGGAACTCCTAAGTAAGTGTCCACACCATGCTCTACCCGATTGGTTAATCATTCAAACTTCTTACAGTGGGTTAGTAGGATCCCTTAAGTCTACAATTGACGCTGTCGCTGGTGGATCATTAATGTCAAAACCATTTGATGTAGCATATGTGTTAATTGAAGACTTTAATGGCCCTCTACAAGAGTAAATCCTAAAAAAGTAGCCAGTGTTCATGATTCAGATGTGATTACAATTCTTGCATCTCAAGTTGCCGCAATATCAAGGAAGTTGAACCAATTTGGAATGAACCAGCCACAACTCACTCCAGTAAGTGAGGAAAGTTCATTAGGGCATATGATTGATTCTAACTTATCATATGATGCTTTAAATGCTATAAACAACCCCTACTCTAACTTTTACAACCCAGGTTGGGAGAACCATCCTAATTTTAACTGAAATCATACTATTTGGGGTGGAAACGAGCAATGGGAAAATAATCATGCAAATCCTAATGAAAGTTAGAATAATCAGGGCAACATAAACTACAGACCTTCATATCCACCCGACTCTAACAATGATCAACAATTTGAGAATAAGAAGATGTCTATGGAAGAAGTGGTATTGCAAATGGGAAACCAGTTGCAAAGTCAAAATGCTGTGATTAGAAACATAGAGAATCAACTGGGACAAATTGCTAATTCACTTAGCAATAGACCC
>NW_018165307.1:456764-463327 GCF_001263595.1 Phalaenopsis equestris | reverse complement strand
ATTAAAAAGTGGAAGAGAGATAGAGGATGTGGTTAGAAAAGAGAAAGATGTTGTGAGAGAGACAAAGGAAACTAAAAGACCTGAAGAACATGTTTCTAAGGATCTGGAAAAATTAATATCTCCAACTAAAATCAATTTAAAAAGACCACCACCTCCATTTCCTTAAAGACTTAGACAACATGAGTTAGATAAAAAATTTTCAAAGTTCATGGACGTACTTAAGAAGATTACGATAAATATTCCTTTCGCTAAAGCTTTGAAACAGATGTTAAGTTATGCAAAATTTATGAAGGAGATATTAAACAAGAAATGGAAATTTGGGGATTACGAGACAGTTGCACTAAGTGAGGAGTGCAGCACTATACTTTAGAAAAATTTTCCTCGGAAAATTAAAGATCATTGTAGCTTTACAATTCCTTGTGTAATTGGAAAAAGATTGTGGAAAATCTTTATGTCTTTATGTGATTTAGGATCGAACATTAATGTGATTCCTCTATCTATATTTAAAAGGTTATGTTTAGCCAATATTTCTCCCACTACTATAACCCTTCTGTTAGCTGATCGATCTATTATTTATCTAAAAGGAATTATAGAAGATGTGCTTGTTAAAATGGATAAATTTATCTTTCCTATGGACTTTATTGTATTATATATGGAGGAAGATAAAGAATATCCTATTATTTTGGGGAGACCTTTTCTTATTACTGGACAAGCTATGATAGATGTGCAAAAAGGAAAGTTAACTATGAATATTAATGACCATGAAACCACTTTTGATGTTTTAAAGGCTATGAAATATCCAGCTGAGAGAAATGATGATGATTATTTTTCGATGGATGAAATTGATTATCTGAGTAAAAACTACTTCCATAAAAGTTTTGAGAGTAATTTAACAGATGAGATCGAAATGAGCTTTCATGATGAGTCTAAAATATTGTTTAAAGAAGACTATATGTTCAAGTGAGGTGTGAAATGATGGACGTTACAAAAAATAGTAAACTTTTAATTCCATCTGTTGAAAAACCTCTTGACCTTAAAATGAATTTACCTCATATAATTTTAAATAATTTTAATATAATTTTAAAGCCTACCTATTTGGTGAATTCCTATACACCACCTGTCTCTATATCTTCATATTCGACTCAATCACAAGATGAACCTGAATTGAATGATGATATCAGTAAAAGATCTCCTATGAAAGAGTTATTCAAAGTCATTGAATGGCATATTTCGTGGTATACAAACAAAATGAATAAGATTCTGATGCTGGGGCAGATTATTAATGCAATTAACAGTTACCCCCCAGATATTTTACCTAGCGACTCTGAGATAAATCCTAAGGAAATGAATTATGAGCAATTTAAAATTATTGAATTGATATTTAGAAGAGAATTCAAGGATTTGTTTCAAAAGAGCTTTGAGTTGAGAGATAAGAACAAGAAAATTGAAAGATCAATGGATGAAATTCTTGAAGAATTGGAAGATAATTTAAAACAGAAGAGTAGTATAGAAGATATTGATCTAAAATCTGAATTATCCAGAGAGAATCTGATCCAAAATTTGGGAGATCATGAAGTATCATATAAAGATCCATTTCTTATAAATTTCAAGGATAATATTAATATGCAAATTGAGAAAATTACTAGAAGAATATTGGATCTAGAAAGAAATATGAGGAACAAGGATATGAATCAATATGAAAAGGAAGAGCTGAAAGAAAATTTTAAATTCGAGAATTTTGTACGAATCCCTAGATCTGGAAAAAATTGGGCTATTGATCAAGGATTACTTAATTGAAATTTTGATCCAGGTGGAATCATTTGTCAGGCTAGTGACGTTAAATCAAGTGTTTTATGGGAGGCAACCCATAATTATTTGTGTGGTTTGATTTAGTATGCTTAAGAGTCATGATTGTTAGTGTTGTATTGTGTTTGATTTAGTGTGAATTGATTTGTTTTATTGATGTTTGGTAGATGTTTAGAATGTTAGTGTTTTGATTTGCTTTTAATGTGTCATGAGGGAGATGACTCCTTAAATTCTTGTTACGGTTAGACTTGTATGTTTTCTTGTAGTAGTTGGATTGACGAGTCCACTACAACTCGGGTCTCACCCGCACTTGAGTTTTACAAAAGACATTATGAATTTTTACAGCGATAGTTTCATCTCAATTTTGTTACTTCCTTTTTTGGACTTTTTTTCATTTGATAGGAATCTGATAGGAGTTGTGTACCTATTTGATGAGTAACTTATGGATGATTTTACACTGTACTTATAACTGCTATAGGTGATTAATTATTGAGATATGGTGATGTCTGGTATTGGTGCTCGAGAACCAATATATCAGAGATAATCTTATCTTTGGGATTAGAATCTATAAAATCATTTATAGATTTATAAGTACCCAATATATTTGTGTAGTGATTCCGTTAGAAATTGTAAGTAAGTTAGTGAGATGTGCTGAGTTAAAGGAAGACGATGAGATGGAGGAAGAATTGACGAATTGACCTCATTTATCTTGTTTGTGTGTTTGTGTTTGTGTTACAATTTATAAGACTTGAAAACCATTTTTATATTACAATGCTGATCCATGCAATGTTAATTAGAAGTTTGTTTAGTTAATTTCATTCTAGCATGTTTAGTTTAGATTTACTTTCTACTACATGTTTTTTATCCTAATAAACAATTGTAGATGTTTTTTATAGAAATATGTGGTAGATAGAATTTCTAAACTGTTTTTCTTCCTACTTATATTTTCTGCACTAAATGTTATACATAGTAAAAATCAAGTTTGGGTGTAGGAAGAAAAATGAAATTTTATAGTGAATATACTTCCTTTTAGTTTACTATTATTGCATGCATGTTTTAGGCTAGATTTATTTTCTTATACTGTCATTTTATCCTGATTATGCATATATATAAATTTGATAAGATATTGCAGTAGCTAGTAGATTTAATTACTTTTCCTTTCTACTACATTTTATGGAATTAAATTGTAAAATATTTAAAAATTTTAGCTAGTAGTTTTGTATTTTGTAATGTTTAGTTTTGCACTTATTTCAAAATTTTATTACACAGCAAATTCTCTAATGATTTATATATATGGAAAGCTCCTACTGTTACAGACCAGGTGAAGTAAGAATTTTGAGGAATGCAAAATTTCAGAATGAAGAAAATGCCTAAAGCACTTAGGTTGATTTATATTTAGAATTTTTCTTTCTACCTATATTATTTCATATTGAAAAATTTAAATTTGGGGGAGGGAAGAAAAAGATTAACTATTAGATGTTCTCAGTTTTATTTTCAAAAATTATTAATATGATTTTATGTAGTGAATTTAATTCAATTAACTGTATTTTTCAAATATTTAAATATTATAGTAGATTTAAAGGGATATTTTTGTAATGAAAATTAATTTTCTAGATAAAAATATGTGGTATAAGAGAATAAGACTATAGTTAACTATTTAAAGTAAATGAAACTATATTTTGAAGTATTAAGATATTTGGAAATTTATTTGAGAAGAAAAGATTGGGGCTCAATGATGTAAAAGCTATGAAATAATTATAAGATAAAGGAATGCTTTGAGTTTCAAATTTAGGGAAAGAAATGTTCAAAATCATTAAAGACTATCCAAATATAGTAATCCTCACTTGAAAAAGAAAAAAGAAATGATTGACAACAATCCCTGAAAGGAAAAGAAAAATATATAGGATTGAAAGCAATCCAAATGAAAAAGAGAAAAGAAAAGAAAGAAAAAAATATAAAAGTGATGAGAAGCTTGAAGAGATGCCTAATAAAAAAATTGGTTTTACTAGACCTACCTAAAGGGAAAACCTAAATACTTTTCTGAACTTATATTTATGGATTAACATCTTTTACTAGTAGTTTTCTCATGAAGTTCTTATCATTTAAATATTCTAAGTGACTTGATATTACAATATATAGTCATTTTTTAAATGAATAGAAAACTAGAACTCTTAAACTTGATGACTAGATAATCTTGTACCTACAGAGTTAATTTAATTACTTGAATTTTTTCTAAAAATCTCACTATGATATTTACTTAAATCAAACTTATTTTCTGAATTAAAACTTTACTACAATATATCATAACTTTTATGTAATACTAAAATTACTTAAGGACAAGTAATAGTTAAGTTTGGGGGATTTTGACCAAAGAAAAATATGTTGAGATTTTCATACCTATTTTACACTATTTTTTATGATATTGCACTTTAAAAAAGGGTATTTTTGATTATTTATTGCAGGTATGATGAATTATGGTCATTGGAGTAAAAAGATGCAAAAACGGCGCAATTTGGAGCAAAAACGAGCAAGAAATGAAATTTTGCCCTGTCACCTTTCGATAAGTCTTTCGATGTTTAATCTCTTTTACACTTCTTGCATATTTTTGAATGAGATTAAACTTTAAAAGAAGGTTATTTTTATGCTTATTTTGTAGGGCTATATGTTAGGAACACAACGCAACTGAAATTGGGTGAAACAGAGCTAAAATGGAGCTAAACGGAGCAAAACGGTGAAGCTGCGCAGTTTGCTCGCCGACGGTGCCCAAAACGGCGCCGACGGCGAGATTTACCCGCGAAGACCGAAAAATGATAGAAAAGAGCTCACCGACGGTGCCCTTGGGCCCGCCGATGGCGCCCGGGATGACTATGAACCAACTTTTGGCAGTTATGGGCCGAAATTTGGATGCTTTTTGAAAGGATACTTGTGGCAACTCTTCAAACTTCGTCCCTACACTTTAAAAGAATGAATTTAGGTTAAAAAAAAGGGATTTTTGTGAGAGAAATTTTAGGAAAAGTGTGGAGAAAATTTAGGATTTTTAGAATAGGAGTAGAAATGTAGATTTCTACCTTTTTAGAGAGATTGGAGAGGTGATTTTGAGAGAATTTATAAGGAGATGTTCTAGCATTGCATGGATCGACGGGAGACTTTGTGGGAGAGATATTTATCTTTTTTTCAAAGGGAAAAAACTAAGTATTGTGTTCTTTATTATCATTTGATTTTTGTAAACATTTATCTAGTGGATTTGCTTTGGTAAATGAAGTTTCCGTTGTATTTTCTTCGTGCTTTGTGATGGGCTTCTCTTACTCTCTCTTCTTGTTTGGAAATAATGGTATGAGAAGATTATGTCGTTATTTTCATTTTACTTTTCTTTTGTAATGAGTAGAAATCATGTTTAGGATTTTGTGATGCATGTTAGAAGTGGATTTAATTATCAATGTAATAATTTTTACTTGCACTTTATTTACATTATAATAAAGGCTTGTTGTAGTGTTAAAATTCGTTGTAATTGCATTAAGACCCGAGAAGGCTATGTAATTTTCAATAAAGTAGAACCACATTCAGATTCCATGGATGGTTAAGTTCATGGGAGTTGAATGCAAATAAATAAGGAAATATACTTTGATGGGCGTAGAATTGGAGATTTTAGGGTGACAGACTAAAATCCCCAATTCGGTCCTATTATTTGAGTACTGAAGCGGAGATGTTAGCCCTCAGGCGAGGGGAATGTGGGAGCTCCGAAGTGAGAGCTGGTATCCTCCCAGCCTAACCACTAATTCAGTAAACAAGCATAAAACTGCTTATAAAATTTTACAAGTTGGATTTTATTGGCCTACTATCTTTAGAGATGTTTATAGATACATAAAAACTTGTGATCGATGTCAACGAGTAGGCAATATATCCAGAAAAAATAAATGCCTCTGAATTTCATGTTAGAAGTTGAGATATTTGATGTTTGGGAATTAGATTTTATTAGACCATTTATTCCTTCATTTGGGAACTTATATATATGACAGCAACTTTATACATGCTTAAAAATACAAGAATTTGACACCACTACTAGAAGATTTAAATCCCCGACAACGGCGCCAAAAACTTGACAGTGACTTTATATATGCTTCAAAATACAAGAATTTGACACAATTATTAGAAGATTTAAATCCCCGGCAACGGCGCCAAAAACTTGACCATGACTTTATATATGCTTAAAAATATAAGTATTTAATATTGCTGCTAAAAGAATTAATTCCTCAGCAACTGTACCAAAACTTAATAATAGTTATAGATTCGATAAATATGGATGTAATAAATATTAAATAATTGTAAAGTCACACTTATCAACGCAAGTATACGTATTGCTCAAGTAATATAGGGCTCTAATAGAGTCCTAGATATCGATCCCACAGGGAGTAAAATTAGAAGCTACGAACTAAGATTTTAGAAAAGTAATACTTTAATCGCAACAACAAAATTCAATGTGTTTATCTGTCACTAATAGGCAATTGAAATAAATATGTAATTTTCTTAATAACTCTTAAATAACTAATTATGCTAATGAAATTTTTAATGTGATATTCAATATATAAGAAATTATCATTCTCCTTGTCAAGAAATTATAGTGAATGGATAAAATGAATCAGTTCAATTTGTATTGTGCCAAATAAGAGCATACATATTCTTTACCCTTTGGTCCAGGCATAAAGAACATTGACTAATCCTACGCTTGTTTATTGAATCTGCGGCTAGGCTGGGAGGAT
>NW_018165307.1:450260-456637 GCF_001263595.1 Phalaenopsis equestris | reverse complement strand
CTTGGATGTAATCTTCACTTTAGTTGTAAAACTCAACATATTTTAAAAAATCAATTGGCCAGATTGAAGGTAAATTAAGATCGAAGTGAAAAGATCATAACAATTTCTTAAAAATTTTCATGGCTTCACTAATTCAAATCACTATTTCACAAATCTTAAGACAAGGAGAAAGACAGAGAAAACTACTCAAATCTCATGAGGAGAACACAACAAAACTCGGAATTCATATATAAAAGCAAAGTCATACAAACTATAACAATAAATAAACTTATCTCTAATTTCTCCACAAGAAGACTCCTCGAAGTTCCTCTGAATCTCTTCCTTTCTTTACAACACAAAATTCCTCTTCAAGCTGCAAGGAGGAAGAAATCTCTCACTTTTCCCCACACTCTTACAATGTCTCGAAGAATTCCTCACAATTTAGACTCTCTACACTTTTTCCACACTTCAATTTTGAGCCTCCTTCTCTATTTTTCGACCAAAGTCTTCTTTTAAAGTTATGGATGAGCTTTCCCAAGAGTTGCCTAAGCACACCTCCAAAATTTGTCCTCATTCAAAGCCTAATTGGACATAGCCGCCGAGCTCGCCGTCGGCCGGTCGTCGGCGGACCTTCTAAGTGAATTAATTCTGGAGTCTCTGGAAATTCTCGCCGTCAGTGGCCTAGTTCAATTCTTCACATTTTGGTCATTTTCGCTCCAAATTCGCTCCTTTTTGCATCTTTTTGCTCCAATGACCCTAATTCATCATTCCTGCAATAAAACATCAAAAATACCTTTCTTTAAAGTGCAATATCATAAAAAATAATATAAAATAGGTATGAAAATCTCAACATATTTTTCTTTGGTCATAATAGCCCGAGGAAATAGGAGGAATTATGTCATACCAAATGACGACCTCAGAATTCTAAAAAGTTTAGGACTAATATCGTACGATATAAAATTATAAAGTCCTAAAAGATAGTGAATGAGGTTTTACGTCGTGTCAGATGAATGACATCGACGTTATATAGGTATGTTATTTAAATCTATTGAAGTTCAACTGAAGCTCATTCTTCCGTCTTCTATTGTAGTCCCGACCACTACCTGGAGAGGAAACGTCAATCTGTCACATCGTTATCTCATCACGTGAAAAGAGTAAGAGAGAGAAGAGAGAACAAATTTAAAATGACTTTTTACAGATATTTAATGTGTTCTTTACAATGTGTTTTGAATTGGTGTTTGTTATTGTTGATTTGGGTTTGAAAGTTTGTAATTGAAAGTTTGTGATTTGGGTTTGAAAGTTTGTAAATTTAAAATTTTCAATATTTATATTAAGAATTTAAAAGGTAAGAAAAGATTTTAAAATATAAGTCAGTTGTTTTGGATTGATCTCACCGATGCAAAGTTTGATGTCGTCCCGTCTTGTTTGCTCCTGGATAGCTTCATGCTCTTCCAGTGCCTTGATCGTGACCAGGTTTACCTCGCAAGAGCGCACAGGATAATTTATATGAGAATTTAGAAACAAGATAAAGTTCTTAAGTATGCATAAATGCTAAAATTAAAAAAAAAATTGACTATGTGTGTGATGTGATAATTGGAAGGTTTACTTATAATCCACTCAATTATTATGTATCAATATATCTTACATTTAAGCTTTCATATTTACATACACAGTACTAAAATTCTCAATATCATATCAAAATATAAAGATTCTTATTAAAATTTTTTAAACGGAATACATTTTTCATTGTATAGATTGAAAATAGTGTGTTGTGTATGGAAATGTAAAAGTTTAGGTTTGAGATGTGTAAGTACATAAGAATTTTGTGCAAAGTGTGTATGTTTCCTACAAATGAAGGAGGTTTAAAAGTTTCAAATTTTCTTTCCTAGAACATTTGAGGTTTCATAAAAAAAATCTAATAGAAATTTACATACATAATATTACACAATTCTCATGTAATAAAAAATCTAACACTCAAATTTTTTTTTAATTTGAAAATTTAAAATGATAATATTTTTATGTGACGTGAAAGGTTTAAGTGATATTAATGGAAAGAGTAAAATTTAGGTGTTAGATATGTAAATACATAAGAGCTGGGTGGTATGCATGTAAATCTTTCTAATGGGAAGCATACATTCATTTCCTTTGCGGACATAATCACCCTTTCTCTTTAGGAAAGTGATGCTTCCTACCATTGTAGCTCCAACCGCAATAAATGTGTTCACTCATCGTATCTGATGTTGAATTAGTTTGGTAGAGGTGCCTGATTGAATTCAGACCCAGAGGTTAAGTAAATGCACCATAAGCAAATCCTTCTTCCTGCGATGAGCTTCAAGCTTCTGCTTCCCTGCATTCATTGTAGAAATTTACAAACGAGTTAACAGGCCTATAGTCTGAGGAGTGTAATTGGAATTTTGTCAACCAAAAAATCTATCTCATCCTCAAACATGATTAGGTAATGAACTAGTCAATAATTGGCATTTTTTGCTTGTGATCATAGAATCACTTGTTTCGGACTTCTGTAGAAATTATCCATTGCCTTTGCATATTTCACCACTCCTTTTGTGTTAACTTTCCTTCACGATCAAAGCCATATGTGGATCCTTCTCAACTGCAACAACAGTGGCACCAGCTTTAATCAAGACGTTCGTCAGAGATCCAGTGCCAGGCCCTATCTCCAGAACCACATCTCCTTCTGCGACTCCTGCTACACCGGAGAGCTGTTCATTAATGCTGGAATTTAACATATAATGCTGTCCGAGAGATTTTCTAGGGACGATACAGTTTCTTTAATTGAGGGCTTTGAGGGTTGAATGGTAGTCATCTTCGCCTTCTTGCTCACTCTTCAAAGTCTGAATGATGAGAGAAATGTGTCGACAACGCCATTGATGTGCATTCGAGGACGGTGGTGGAGGACTGAGAGGGAGGGAGAGCGCAGTGGCGTTTGTCGCAAGGGGACGCAGGAGTGTAAGATGGTGGGTGCAAGTAGGGCAGAATAGCCATTAATGTGAAGAGAAGCATGCCCAAGAAGCAGGCTACCACATCAGCGATAAATACGGCGGAAGAAGGGAGATCTTCTTGCGACAAGGAAGATGACCCTTCTTGCCGGAGAATGAATCACACGCAGCAGGGAAAGAACGGCGGCGGCGGGGAAAAAAGAATTGGGGCTGGCCCGCCAGGAGAAGCCTAAATGAGTGGCGCGAGATGCTGGTGGTAGCTTGTTTTGGAAGCCAACAAGTGAGCTTGGGCTAGCTTGTAATACAAATGTATAATTATTGGTGCCAAGGAGGGAGAAGCTTCAAATAACTCAAAATGTGATCTTCAAGGTGTTCAAAGTGACTCAAATAATTGTTGTAATGCTCAAGTAAGTTCATCAAAGTATGTGGTTCCAAGAAAAGTCCAAATTCATTCAAAATTTGGTGAAGTCAAAGATATTTGAACTTAGCTTAGATTTGAAAATTTGAAATGGATTAACAAGATTATAAAAAGGATTTTATGGCCAAATTTGAGTGATTCTAAGTATAAAGTATAATCAATATGGAGCATCCAAAGTATGATCCGTGAATTTGAAAAAAAGGACAAAGTGAATGGGTGTGTGCATTTATATAGAGATATTATAATTTTTTTATTCTTATTTTATAATATTTATTATTTAAAAAAAAATCAAAGTGTGAATGTTATTTATAATGCGTAAAATTATACAAATGTGGGTATCTTCTCTATGTAAAATCACATTCCAAATGTGATCGTGCGGTCCGTTTCGTCATCTGAGGTCACCCAGAAAATTTCACCAAAGATTGCACCAATTTAACTCTAACTTGTGCGCGTCACGAGAAATGGAGTTATTTTGGTTCGATCGAAGCCGCTTAATGAATATATCAATGATAGGTCCTTGTATGAACGACAACTATAGTCAATCATATTGCTCTCGGCAAAAAGTCTGACATCAAACGTTGTGGGGTCCACCTTATGGTTTTCAAATCCCTATGGGAACTCAACAAGAGCTTCAATATTTTGGTTTTAATCGATTCAAATGGACGTCGAGGATTAGAATCCGTCCATATGAAACTTCAAGGTGTGAAAAAATTGCTTGAATTTCTAAATATTGTGGGTGTCGATCTAGTCCTCTAAGAGGGTCAAAATAGAAAAAATCATAAGACTAGATCCTAAGGTATCTAAGGAAAAGAAAACGAAGACCTCAAAATTGAGGTCAACACTCTTAACATAAAAAGAGAAATTCTAAGAGATATCAGATTTGCCTGGAAGTTTCAGAAATCAACCAAATTTTTGCCAGCACGCATTCCCGTCAGATTCCGTTTGGGAAGTCAAGTTGATACTTGATACACCTAAAATATATAGTATTTTTAGACACATTTTTGTACCTATTTTTGAGATATTGCACTTTAATGGAAGGTATTTTTGTGTTTTTCTTGCAGGTACAAGTAAAAATGGAAAGAATGCTTAAATGAGTAAAAAATGATCAAATTTGGAGCAAAAAGGTAAAAAATTGTGCAAAAGAGTTTTGGAGCCTAAGTGCCGATCCAGCGCCTAAGTTCCGGTTAAACAGAGAAGGTCGCGCCTAAGCGCCGAGACCCCATGCTTAAGCGCCAGTGGGAGTTATTAGATGAGTAAAACCAGTTTTCATGAATTTTGAAAAGGTTTTTGAGGCACTCATTGGTTTAATATGTGGTTGTAACCACCATAGACAAAAATTATCATGAAAGGATGCATCTCTTGGGCAAATACATTGAATCAAGACACATCAAGCACATTTTGAAGAAATCTCAAGGCACCTCTTGGAAAACTATAAAAGAAATAAGAGAGGACTTAGAAAAGTGTCTTGAAAATATTGGCAAGTTTTGAAAGTACTTCTATGGGGAGTTAGTTCGGAGAGATTTTCAGGAACTACTTTTTATTTACTTTATCCTTTTTGTTATTTTGTTTTGAGTGATTGTAAAAGAGAAGAGATTCAAAGGAACTTCAAGAGTTTGGTTGAGGACTTGAAATAAGTTTTATCTTTTTGTTTTAGACTAGTTTTGGTTTTAATGGAGACTTGTTGTTGATTTGACAATGATTTCTTCTTTTAAACTAAAGTGTAGTTTTATTTTCTCCATGATTCTGATTAGTTTTCTTTATCTTTCTTCTTAAAATGATAAATAGTTAAGTTTTGGATGGAAGTTGCGGAGAGTATTGATCTTTAATGTTGGAAGAAGTTGTGATGATTTAAATCCATGCACTTCATTTACTTCTTGATTTGGCCAATCCATATGTTAAAATTTGTTGTGAGAACATGTAAGAACCGTGTTGGTATTGTCTCAGTCAACAATTGGAAAGAATCACATAAGGTTGTATGAATGAGAATGTAGTTTATATGATTGAGTGCAAATAAATAGGGAAATATTCATTGATAGATGTAGAGTTGGAGGACTTTAAAGTGACAGGTTAAAGCCTCTAACTTAGTTTATTATTTTAGGTTCTGATACGAGAATGTTAACCCCAGGTGGAGGGAATCGAGGGAGCTCTAGAGTGAGAGCTAGTATCTTCCCTGCCTAGCCGGTCTTCAGAACTATTCAAACTTTAAATTAGACAATGTTCTTTATAGCATCTCTAGTAAGGGTAAAGAATAATATTGCTCCTATTTGGCATAACACAATTTGCATACTTATACTTATTACAGATTCATGATAAGAAGAAAGATATTTTCATATTAAATACTTTTCTTCTACAAAAACTTTAGTTATCTTTTTACTGTTTTGTTAAAATATCAAAAATACCAAAAATATTTTAATTTTAAATTCCTAAAAAAATCATTTTTAGTTTAAGTAATTAAATTTTTAAAATAGAAAACTTTATAAAAGTGCATATTGCATAATCTTTCCCGTGGGTTCGATATTCAGGTCTTAATCAAAAAATCCTATATTACTTGATAACGATACTTATACTTGCGTTAATATCCCAATATAAATATATATAAATTTAAAAGTAAAATTCTTATATTTCTTCAGAATCAAGTTTTTGGTTTTATTGTAAAAGAAGGAAATAAAAGCGAAAAATACCATCAGAACTATTGTTATACTGTGCATAAGCATTAAGTATCCAGGGATCAAGTTTTTGGCATCGTTGCCGGGGAAGAAAACTAAGTAAATTTCTATTTTTGAAAAGTCTTATTTAAGTATTGTATCTTATTTTGTAAGTTTTATTTTATTTTATTTTATTTTATGTTAGTGTATGTGTAGTTTAGGTTCTGAATTCTGGGGTGATTTAGCAAGATTAGAAAGAAATATTAGAAAAATCAGAAAAACCAAAAAAAATAAAAATCTTGAAAAATAAAAAAAAATTATAGAAATAAAAAAAAAATATAATCAAAATGCTAAAATTCATCAAGAGTTTAGACCTTT
>NW_018165307.1:448955-450058 GCF_001263595.1 Phalaenopsis equestris | reverse complement strand
TCTGCTACATTTAAATTTGTTTAAATTTGATGGTGTTTCAGATGATATCATAAGACTTAGGTTATGTCCTTTCTCACTGAGGGATGAAACTAAGATGTGGTAAAATTCGTTAGCACCTAGATCTATAAGAACTTGGGGTGATTTAGCACAAAAATTCCTTGTTAAATATTTTCCATCATCAAAAATTGCAAAACTTAGAAATGATATTGCATCTTTTAATTAGTTTGAAGTGGAATCTATTTATGAAGCATGGGAATGATTTAAAGAACTCTTTCACACCATGCTATACCAGATTGATTAATAATTCAGACTTTTTATAATGGATTAGTTGGATCTCTTAGATCAATTGTCGATGTCGCTGTCGGTGGTTCATTGATGTTAAAACCATTTCATGACGCTTATGCTTTAATTGAAGAAATGACTACCAATAATTTTCAATAGCCTTCTAAGAGGGTGAATCCTAAGAAAGTAGCCAATATTCATGAATCTGATGTATTTAGTATGTTAGCAAATCAAGTTGCTACAATTTCAAGGAAGTTAGACCAATTTGAAATGAATTCTTTCTCAAGAAATTTCCAAGATTGAAGAGAATTCATTAGGCCAAATGGTAGATTCTCAAGCATCATTAGAAACTTTGAATGCCATAAATAATAAGCAAAATAACCCATATTCAAATTATTATAACTCAGGTTGGAAGAACCATCCCAACTTTAACTGGAATAACAATTCGGGTGGTGATAATCAATAATGGGGAAACAACTAAGTAAACCCATTGGGAAACTGGAACAACCAAGGGAATAATAATTATAGATCTACTTATCCTCCAGGAATCAATAGTAATACACAATTTAAGGATAAGAAGTTGTCTATAGAAGAAGTGGTGTTACAAATGGGAAATCAATTACAAAGTCAAGGAGCTACAATTAGAAATGTTGAGAATCAGCTTGGGCAAATAGGAAATTCATTAAGTAGTGTATCCCAAGGAACACTTCCTAGTATTACTGAATCAAATCCAAAAGACCAAAATAAAGAATAAGTAAAAGCCATTCAACTTAGAAGCGGAAGAGAGTTGGAAGGTTGGGTTCAAAAAGAAATTGAAGTAA
>NW_018165307.1:448013-448869 GCF_001263595.1 Phalaenopsis equestris | reverse complement strand
GAGAGTTGGAAGGTAGGATTCAAAAAGAGATTGAAGTAGAGAGAGAATAAATTGAAGAATCAAAAGAGGACGCTCCAAAAGATTCTGAAAGACCTATTTCTCCACCGAAAATTGATTTAGAAAAACCACCACCTCCATTTCCTCAGAGACTTCGACAACAGAAGTTGGATGAGCAATTTTCAAAATTTTTGAAAATATTTAGATGTTTACAATCAATATTCCATTTGCTGAAGCCTCAGAAATAATGCCAAGCTATGTAAAGTTTATGAATGATATTCTCAACAGAAAAAAGAAGTTTGAAGATAATGAGAGAAGTTTGAAGATAAACTTAGTGAGGAGTGCAGTGGTAATTCAGAAGAAACTTCCTGAAAAGCTTAAAGATCCTGGTAGCTTTACATTTCCATGTGCAATAGGAGATAAATTTTATGGGAAAGCTTTATGTAATTTAGGTGCAAACATTAACCTTATACCATTATCAATATTTAAAAGATTGGGATTAAGAAAAATAATCCCTACTACTGTAGCTCTGCAGTTAGCAGATTGTTCAATAACCTATCCTAAAGGATTTATAGAAGATATCATAGGGAAAGTGGATCTATTTATCTTTCCTATTGATTTCATTGTGCTAGATATGGAGGAAGATAAAGAGATACCTATCATTTTTGGGAGACCTTTTCTAGCCACAGGAAGAGCAATGATAGATGTGTAGAAAAGGAGAATTAATAATGCGCATCAAACTGTTACTTTTAACATTTCAAAATTAATGAAATACCCTGCAAAAGGTAAAGATGATGATTGTTATAGAATGGATGTTATAAGATATCTGAGTTATAGTCATTTCAAGACTACTTATGAA
>NW_018165307.1:433818-447954 GCF_001263595.1 Phalaenopsis equestris | reverse complement strand
TAGATCAATGTGTAAACCTTTTTAAGGAATCGACATCTAACTTCTACTACTGATATGGAGTATAAGTAGGGGGAATAGGGAACTGGACTGTATGGTAACCCCTCAGGTATCTCACTGAAGCATCATCATAAGTAGCATTATACTCAAATTTTTGGCGAATCAGATCATCAATGTGAGCATTTCTGACTTTTATATTCTGCATTCTATGATCCATCCTCAAAATATCTCCCTGTTGAATCATCATCTGATCCAAAAGTTCTCTGTTGCTGGGGTCACTAGAAGTAGGTCCATGAAAAGTAGAAGGAATATCTCTAGAAGTAGAAGGAATATCTCTAGCCTTAGTACCAGATCTCCAGTCAACATGAGATTCATATGTCTTGATGTTAGTAGGCCCAATTGATAGATATTATATGTCAATATAAATGGAAGCATAGGATAACTAAGCAACCAACTTAAAAAATGTATAAGAGATTCTGTGCCTTAAGTAACATACAAAATGTTAATTTTGTTACTTCTTTGACTGACCAAGTAAAGAGATAAATAAAATTATGTGCCCCTACTTTAATTTTATTTATCTTTTTGGGTATTTGCCTTAACTTTACTTATTAATTTTGTGCCTCGAGTAAAATAGAAGGTCAGTAAAATTTTCTGCCTTTTTGAGTAAGCAAGGAAAAAAGATTAATAAATAAAATTAAAGTAGCATATAAAATGTAAATTTTCCTACTCTATTAACAAAATTTGATGATGATTTCATATGGAGGAGGGAACTGAAATATCCAAAATAGCTAAAAAAAGATAGATTTAAGAGTTGTTTTAGACTACACTTTATTTTTTGCATTTCTAAAAGTCATCAAAAATATTTTTATAAAATTCTATTCTTCATTTTGACTAAATTGATAGATACAAGTACATATATATTATTATTGTAATTATATAAGAAAATAATTTAAATAAATTAATTAATTAATCTTAAATTTATTATTCATTTAAATTAATTCACTAATCCCTATATTTAATATTTTAGAAAATCCACTAACCATCACATGCATGGATAGTTTTAATGGCTGGAATTATGTCAACCTAACATATTCTCCTTCCTAATCCATTTGTTATTCCCTCTTCTCTGAAGGGCCCATTTTACATGTGGCGCCACATTATTGGACTCCTAACCTAATATCTATTGTAACAATTCAATCTCCCGTATCTACTGTAACATAATCTAAGTTTAAAATCAAAATAACTTAACCTCAAACTAACCTAACTTAATTGAAATTTAACTAGAACTAAACTTAACTTAAATTAAACCTAAGAAAACATAATCCAAAACAAATCTGAATTTAGGTTATACCCAAATCAAACCTAAACCTAATACCACGTAAAATCTAAGCCAAGCCAAATTAAACACAAAATCAATCTATGGTTATCCTCATGTAAGCTTGACTAAACGAAATATGACTAAGCTCAATTCCAAACCAGAACTTGGACAAATATAATTTAAATCTAAACGACAAATCAAAATTAAACTTAAAACTAATTCAAACATAAACCAAAAACTAGTTGAATCTAAATGAAACTTACCCAAAACCTAAAAGAATTAAACTTAACTTGAACTAAGACTAAACTAAATCCTATTTAATTGTAAGTTAAACTCAAATTTAAATTAACTTGACCCAACTTTAAAATCAAAATTAGCCCAACTACTTATTAACTAATTTTGATCTTAGCCAAGTAAAAAGTTTTGTCTAAATCTAACACAATCAAACCTAATTGAACTCAAAATAAACCTAGCCTTGATATGAAGTAAACCCTACCATAAGCATGGCTCAATTCAGATCTAAAACTAAGCTAATCTAACCTAAACACTAAGTGAGTCCACAGGCTACCCTCATTATCCATCTTAGGCTCATGGTTACCCAACCAAAAATAACATATCCATGGTCCAAGTGAGTGTGCCCAGGACTTACCCACACTTGGTTCTGCTTAGTGAGTTGACTCCAGTGTCTCCAAGTTAGCCCAATAGTCTAACCTACACCTAGTGCTAAATTGGATTAACTTAGCACAACCAAGATCAAATCAAGCAAGGTAAACTTCTTCGCTCCCCTTGTACCAAGCTTAAGATCATACCTCAAGTCTTTCTAGCTTTACTAACTAGTGTCACAACCCTACTTCATATAACAAACATATTACAATAAATTATACTAACTTTAGTACATAATAAATATTTAGCTTAAGTTCTATTTGTTAGGAATTTTTTATCTTCTTTTTTTCTTTATAGAGCCACTAAATCATTAATAATAGTATACAAATAGAAGTAAAGATCATCGTCAAATTTTTATTTACATACATCAAAACTATTTATATCAAAATATTCATACATATTGATTTTGATTTTCTAAGAATCCCAATAAATTATGAATGCTTATCATTGTCACAAAATACATATCAAATATTATATATTACTTTATCATCATATGCTATCACCTCACTCTAATAAAGCCTTACTCTTTCCTGAAAAAAATGTGTAAATGTAACATGATTGAGTGGACAAACTATTGGTTACACAAAACCTACAACTAAAATTAATACATGAAAGTAGAATAATATACATGATTACCTGATAACAATTTTGCATAAGCTAAAAAAGTAAGTTTGCGTATCACAAAATATGGATATGTATAGTGTTAAAATATAAGTCACAATAAAGTATCAATTTGTGATTATAATGATGTGCATAAATATTTTCATTAAGTACAATTATTATCATGCATATTATAAGCAAATCAAGGTATCTAACAAATCATACTTGATGTTTTACTTATATTCATTATAATAAGGTAGGTATATTATCATATCATATTATAAATAGTCAAGTAATGCAATACACATGAGTTTTCACAACCACAGTAAAATGAAGCCAAATTAAAAAAAAAATCTTTAATATAATGCTAATTCAACCAAAAACTCAATCCATTTAAACCAATTTAAATTTAATTCAAAATCATAATTAAACTTAAATCTAAAACAACTCATATTTAAACCCAAAAATCCAAACACAAACGAAATTTATAATTGAACCAACCTAAAATTACAATTAAATACAAACTAAGTTAAAAGTTTAAGCTAAATATGAATAAAAATTTACGTTTTATCATTAAATTAAGATCCAAACATGTGACCTTTAGGCTAATCATTCTTATGTTTATTTTGAGTTAAGTAAAGTTTGAATTAAGCCTACAAATAATTGAGCGCAATTTGAATTCAACATACAATAAATATAACCTAATATAATCTAATCAACTTACCTAATATTACTCAACCCTAAAGTAACACCTAAATAAATTGAATAATAAAAAAAAACATAATTCAACACAAGTATAAAGCAAAGCTTAAGAAAAACTAAAAATCTAAATGTTCTAAACCATAACCTAAACTTGACTCAACATATTCCCTAAATAAACATAACTTTAACCTAAATCTAGACTCAACTAAATTCCATAATTAAATCCTAAACAAAATAACTAAACTCAAAGTAAACCAAAACTTAAATCAAACAAAATTCAAGTTAAGCCCAAATAAAATTTATTATACTTGATCTCCTAGGTAGTTGTAGATTTATTTTCGCCAATTGGATCAAGTTTAGTGCATCTCTGAGTAACTAAATGAGCCAAACTAGGCCAAGTCCTCCAAGAAAGGCTAGTTAAGCACAACCTCACTTCTGTGGATAATTGAGCTAATTAGCTTCAAAATTAGCCATATAAGTCATGTTTTTATAAGAAGTATACTCCCATGGATTAAGACACCATACTACTTAGTGGTCAGGCAACCTAAATTGAAAGCATCCAAAATGAGCCAAGGCCTACTTGTCCACATAACCACCTATTCTCTATGATCCAAGATGTGGCATATAAATATATGTGTCACTCTAGTAGTATACAAATTTCAAAGTTTGTGTATCAATCTCACATAGAATGAGTTAATATTATAAAAAGGTGAAATTTAAAGTTTACTAAACCTATATTTAGTTTGAAGGGATGAAAGTTTATAATTTTTAGGATTTTCTAACAAATGAGAGTACCTCCCTAAATTGGACCTAAAATTTATCCAATAAATTCAAATGTATTTCAAAAATTAAGAGCAAATCTATTAAGCCTCTTCTAATATTATAAGAAGTTTTGGGATTTCATATTTTAATTTAGTTTCCTAAATCATGAAAAAAAAACCCTCAAGATTCCATGTTTCTATATTAGTTTTACTATTCTAGAAGAAATATTCTTATTCTTCTAAAAAAGCATGTGCTAATTTAGTAGCATCACTAGCCTTCTTCCATCATCCTAAATCACAACAAGTCTTAAAATTTCAAGTAGCAACTTGAAGATAATTTAAGCATCAAAAGTTAATGTATTGATGCAACAAATTTGCTATGAGACCGATCGGTCAATTCATAAGTATACGTGTTGATCAAGTAATATACATATAAGGAGTTTGTGTATCATTCTCATAAGGATAGTTGTAAAAGTATTACTAATGGGGGAAGTTCTAGTGTACTACACTACTAAAACTAATTTAAAATGATCCAAGTGCAAGAATGAAAATCCAATAGTCTCAAAAGAGTCAATACAATAAAACAACAGAAGTGGAACATGCAATTAGTAACAAAAAAATTTTTAGAGGTGATGAGGCTCATACTTCTGTGACATCAGTATAGTGTTCTTTCTATATTTTTCCTATGAGTTATCTTGTATGATAGTTGAAAACTAGGGATACAATCCTCCTTATGTCTAGGTCATAAAAATAGTCGAAAACCATATTACAGTTAAGAGGGACTTAACCATGCACTATTTCTCAAGATTCTTTGGATCCCCTTTCTAAGTTGTAATTTTCTAATGACAATATTTCTATTATATTAGGCTACCATGTGTTGACATACTCATTTCACTAGGAAAAAGTTAGAAGTCCTAGATCACAAGAAGTTTTAACATCCTAACTGATCTTGTTAGAAGTAAATGATGATCATAAGGTTAACTCATCAACATCAACATATAAAAATCAAAGGTATATAAAAAAATTTGGGAGAAAAATCATGAAAAAATGAGAAAAACTCTATCATTACATCATAAGAGTATGAAAACATATTAAATATGAGACATGAGGCAGAAACTCACTAAAGAATTTATTATAACTATTGAAGAACTAAGTGCAAGAAAGTGTAAACTTACAATCAAGTTAAGCTCTCCATAGTATACTATTGACCTCATTTTTTGGTCAACCATATTTTTTTGGCTTAAGCCTAATTGGACTCCATTTGAGATTGGCCTTGAACAAACCCTTACGTAAGAAAATTAAATTTTAACTTGATTAAAATCAAAAGAAATTAAAATAATCTTCAAATACAATCAATTTTAACCATACTCAGAGATAACCCTAAAAATAACTTTAATCACTTGTTTTCTCTTTTGAGATGATTGTAGGGCTCAAGTCTTTGTTTTGAAGGTTGTATGATGCTCATTGTTACTTCTAAATACCATGCAAATAAGTTTGATGATTGTTTATAATATCTTGTATGTAAACCTCTTAAAATCAAATTTTCATGCATGATGATCTTTATTTTAAATCATAAAATTATAATTTTATTTCATAAGTCAACCGAGTGATCTAAATTATATTCAATAAGTTACATGATATTTATAATCACATTTCCAAACTATGCAAACTTGTTTGGTGGTCACCAAATATCATTATTATGTGAAATTGTGCAATTAGAGTTTCTATGCCTAAAAAATAGTCCTGCACAAAAAATTTTCAACGTGTCATTATTTTTGAAAACAGACCTTGCATATGTGTTTGTATCATTGAAACTTTTCAAATTAGTCCCTTTTTTCCTTAATTATAACTTTATTTAGAGGCTTGTTGAGCCGACGATAATCAGAAGGCAGGAAAAAAAATAATTTTGATAATAAAATGATTATTTTACCATAACTACCTCAAAATGAATTCAAATCAATTTGGGAGTTCAATTAAAGTTATTATGAATTCAAATATACATAATTTTGACAAATGAAATTAACTAAATTTTTTTTCTGAAAAAATCACAATTTTCTCTCTCATAAGGGTTTGAGCCTACTTAAGCTAAGCATATCCTTTCATGGAGCTTGAATTAGTTAAAATCGCTTAAATCATTACATTCATTGTAATTTTATTTATTAAATGAGCCTATATCATTTATTGACCAAAACCAACTCCCAACCACCCCTGACTACTTCAAACAACTATATCTTGAGCTCAAGAACTCCTCCTGCAAAATTAATTTTACTTGTATTTTTTCATAACTACCCTAGCTACCTTGGCCATATTACTAAAATACCCTCACCCTTTCTAAAAATTCTAATTTTTTCCATTAATCCTCACCCTTCCTTCTCCTACATTTGATCCCACTTGATGTACCACCGCACTAATTTGCCTCTCCCTGTCTCATTGGACCACATCACCAAGCTGTGAACCCCTCTCCATCTCTCTACTCCACATCATCTTAAATCAAAACCCTTCTTTCAAATACCTAACCTCCCATCTAAAACAAACTTTGAACTCCTCTTTAACTTTTTTTTTCCTTTCAATTCTTCCCCCAACTTTGATCAAACAGAGACCCCAAGTCTCCTATCCACTCTCCTTTTAGTTTTCTTCCTCTTTCTCTCAATTCTCCCTTCTAAGGCCAAGAGAAAAACCATCCCCCCATTTCGTTTCCTTTCTTTTGGTTCAATTTAACAATTCATCAATTTGTGACCTTCTAAAGCAAGGTATGGAGTTCTTAGCAATTTATTTTATCCAATTTTCAAATTAAACCATGTTGTTTGTATGTTAGTGTATGGATTTCGAATTCATCATGTGATCTTTTGATGTTATCCACGTTTTTCCACATGAATTTTTAATGCTTCTTTTTATGTTTTTCAATCTCACATGTCAATTTAAAATATATCCATATTTATTCAAAAAATTTTAAAATTTTCCATTTAATTTTGGGCCTTTTATGTTAAGCATGTTCCATGTCATTGTCATGAATGTTTTATGTATTTTTCATGGTGAAATGATAAGGCTTTTATGTTAAAAGGTCTTATATGTTAATGTAACTTTTTCATAGTAGAAATATAGGAATTTGGCTTGAATTTTATGCTATTGTGTTTATATGATGTTATCTTTTATTATTAGCAAAAATTTCATTCCTTTTGCCAAAATTGAAGACCCTATGTTAGAAATTGAAAAAGCGATTGAGGAAATCATATGAAAACTTAGCAAATTACTTCAATCTCACCAAAATATAGTTAATGACTTTCAATCTCACTAAATTTAAGGGATTAATTCTTAATTCTACCCAAACCAAATTGATTAAGGGAGGAAACATGTGAAACTAATAGCTTATATGGGTTTTTTCTCTTAGTCGAACCCAAAACCTAATGCTTAAAATGAAAACCTAGTTTAGGTTCACTAATTATCATCTAAGTTGAACCTAAAAACATCTAATTATCCCTTAATTGCCCAATTTAGCACTATTCTCCTTTAACTAGCCAAACAAACCTCTAATCAACCTTAATCATATCTCAACCGAGCCTAATTTCCTTTTAATCCCCTTAAACTAAGCCTAATTTCCTTTTAATCTTCTTAAACTAAGCCTAAACAATTTAAATGTGTAGGTAATTAATTAATTAAGTCATTAATTAAGCACTTACTTAATATAATCAATCCATAAATAAATTAATTAAGTAAATAATAATCTAACTAATCCACTAATCATTTAAAGGAAACCTAAATTAATCAAATTGGTTTGTTCTCATTAACTTAAAAATTAAGTCATTTAATTAATTCATTAACTCCAGAAGTGGCTAACCCTTTTGTGGGATATTACCCATGTGTTTTTATGCCTTGTGTGTCGACCTTTGGATCTGGGTGGCTCTCCCTCCGAAAGTGGCTCGCTTTCTTTGTGGAAATCACCCACACATTTTTATGCTTTGTACATCAACCTTTAGGTTTGGGCAACCTTTTCTTCAAAAGCAGCTAGCCTCTTTGTGTGGGTATTCGCCCATTTTATTTTCCTTACACTTTATGTGTTGACCTTTGGGTCATAACAGCCCTTCCATTAGAAGTGATCGCAGGGAATTCACCCACTATGTTTTATGCTTTATGCGATGACCTTCAATTCATGGCAGCCCTTCCTTTGTAAGTGGTTAGCATTCTTTGTGGGACTTCACCCCCTTTCTATTGTGTTTTGTGCATTGGCCTTCAGGTTAAGGCAGCCCTTCCTTTGGAACCAGCTAGCCTCCTTTATGGGATGTTACCCCACATGTTTTACGCATAAGGCATTGACCCTCGGGTCCTAATGGTCTTTCCTCTCGATGGCGACTGGCCTTTTTATGTATGATTTCCCCTAGATTCTTTACTTATTATGCAATGTCCTTCGGGTCTATAACAACCCTTCCCTCAAAAGTGGCTAGCCTTTTTAATGGGATATCCTCCACATGTTATGTACTATATACATTGAACTTTGGGTTCAGCAACCCCATCTTCAGAAGAATGGCTTGCCTTCTTATGGGTTATTACCCATACCATTTTACGCTAAATGTGATGACCTCTAGGCCCGGTGACCCTTCATTCAAAACAATGTCTTGCCTTCTTATGGGTTATTACCTATACCCGTTTATGCTAAATGCGTTGACCTTTGAATACAATGGCCTATCCTTCAAAAAGATAGCTTGCCTTTCTGGCTTGTTACCAGACCCTTTTATGCTAAATGTGTTTACCTTTAGTCTTGATTGTTTGTTTCCATGGAAGTGTGCTTTTCCATTTTCATTGGTTATTTCCAAAGCCCTTTGTTGGGGTTTCCATCTACTTACTTTATGTTTTATATGTCAACCTCTTCCAGGTGAACCCTTCTTCAGGAGGACATTCCATCACTTCTTATGGGTTTTCATCCTTCTTTTTTTACATCCTGCATGTCGACCCTTAGTTTTGATAGTCCTTTCTCAAAAGTTGACTTACATTTTGCATGGGCTTTTGATGCGGGCATATTTGTTATGTAATTTGTAAATTTTTTTTAATATTACAAAGCACACATGCGACAGTGCTAATAATAATTATGCAATTCAAATACAAATAAAAACAACTTTAGTAAAAATAATTTTCTCTTTTAAAATCTTTAAACTGCCAAACCTATAATAATAACGCAGGTATACGTATCGCTCAAGTAATAAATGACTCTGTTGGAGTTCTAGATATCGATCCCAGAGGGAAGTTGAAAATGCTTATGAATAAATTCTTATGGCTATAAGGTAAAACAAAATTCAAACTTCAAAACTTAAGTACAAACTTCAAATGAGTGAATGCTAAATAAAATGTAATTAAAAAGAAACCAAGTTAACTAAACTAATTGCTAAATTTCAAAGGTAAAATTCTATAAACTAAACAAAGTTTCCTTTTCTTTTATTCTCTTTATAGGGTTTAATTTTGTGGTGAGGTCACTCTCTACAGGTTAAAGTCTTTTTTGTAGTTTGGTTTCTAGATTGAGGGCCTCCCAAAATTAGTCTTTTGTAATGTTTTAATTGTGCAACATGTAAGGAGCTGAATAATGCTCCTTCTACCAATATATATAAACATGTGATCAATGTCAGTAAGAAGTCAATACATAAAAAAAAATGAAAAGCCCCTGAATTTTACTTTAGAAGTTGAAGGTTTCAATGTTTGGTGATTGGATTTTATGGGACAATTTAAACCTTCATTTGGAAATATATATATATATATATATATATATTAATTGTGGTAGACTATGTATCAAAGTGGATTGAAGCAATAACTTTACCTCGATGTGATGCTCGGAGTGTTTCAAAATTTTTAATCAAAAATAATTTTACAAGATATGGAATGACAAGAGTAATCATTACTAGTGGAGGATCTTACTTTAGGAATAAATGAATTGAAAAGTTAATGGAAAAGTATGATATTATACATAGATTGCTACTGCTTATCATCCCCAGACTAATGGTCCAGTAGAAGTATCTAATCGTGAAATTAAAAGAATTTTGAAAAAAACTGTAAATTCTAATAAAATGGATTGGTCTGTTAGATTAGATATGGCATTATGAGCTTATAGGACAGCTTATAAAACACCCATAAGAATGTCCCCATATAGATTATTTTTTTGGAAGACTTTTCACTTACCAGTAGAATTTTAGCATAATGCTTATTGGGCTATTAAGGAATTTAATTTTAATTTAAAAGATATTGGTGAGAAAAGATTCTTGCAACTTAATGAGCTTGAAAAAATTAGGAATGAATCTTATGATAATGCTAGGATATATAAGGAGAAAATGAAAGAATGGCATGATCGGAAGATAATAAAAAATGAATTGAGCTTGAACAGGAAGTTTTATTATACAATACAATATTGAGATTATTCCCTAAAAAACTAAAGTCTAGGTAGACAGGGTCATTCACTGTTGTAAAAGTCTACCCCTATGGATATGTTAATATTAAAGATCCCAAAATTGAAACAATATTTAAAGTGAATGGGCATAGACTGAAACCATATTTTGATGGTCAAAGCCAAATTTTAAAGAGATTTTAATGTTTGGTCACCTAGAGTAAAGATTGAGAATGTCAGGCTGACAACATTAAACTAAACGCTTTATGGGAGGCAATCCATAATTATCTTTATAATGGTTGTGAATTTGTTTTTATAAGTAATATTATATATATATATATATATATATGCTCTCTTTATGAATTTTGTGTACTTGAGAGACTTACATATTAAGAAAATACCTTAAAACAACTTTAATTACCTAATTATATGGAAGAATTTAGAGTTATTTGGATTTAAAACAAAATGGTGCAGAAATCTGAACTGGCGCCAGATGCTCGATTTTACAAAGAGCTGGCGCTAGAGGCGCCAGAAATCGGCGTCGGATGCGCCATAGTTACCAAGACGAGTTTGGAAGATTCTAAAGGAGGTTTTGGGCAATTTTTGACGTATTTTGTTCCTAGTAACTCCCAAAATCTATGTTTTAGAGTTATTTAAGCGAGTAAAACGAAAAAGAAAGTCACCATTTTCAAATCCTATGGCTTCCAACTCTAAAAAAACCTCTAGATATGGAATTTTCAACAGGAGAAAGTTCATCAATTTTGATGCGCAGAAATTATATGATCGAGTTCATGTGAAGAAGAGATTAATCAAGGAATAAGGGTTTGTGAATCAAGGATTCAACACACCATTGTTGTGCAAAGACACTGGGAAGTGCTATGTTATACCACAGTTGTAGTAGTCGTTCCTATCGTAAAAGAGTTTTATGCTAATGTTCATAGAATAAACTAAGGAATCCTCTATGTTTGAGGCAGGTGGGTATCATTTACTCCTTCAAGAATAAATGACTTGTTTATGATTAAAAGCATCCTGATTTGTCATTATGTTAATTTTGTCCCTACAAGAGATAACATGAATGAACTCTATCGATTCCTTACTGATGAAAATACAAATTGGGAGATAAGAGATAATGGAAATGTAAGTTTTTCTTCATCCTTATTAAATCCTGCATCGAAGACATGACATTTCCTTATTTTATCAAAACATCTTCCTACCATGAAAATCAGTAAAGTGACAAAGGAAAGTGTGATCTTGAATTAATGTATTCAAACAGGAAGATCTATTGACGTGGGTGCTTTAATTGTAAAATATGTTTTGGGTTTGATTATAAATGGATCGACTTATAAGATGGGACATTCGTCTACCACATTCCTATTATGTAGCCAGTCACAAGTGCCTTATGAAAGTTGGGAAAAAGTGTTTTGATGCGAATGAATTTAATGTGTTAATTTTGTAAATATTTTGTAATTTTACAAAATACACACAGTAGATACAATAACAAATATGTAAATTAATCACAACCAAATAACTTCAATGAAAATAGATTTATCTTTTAGTAATCATTAAACTACCAAATCCCCTTTTAAAAAGAACGCAAGTACACATATCGCTCATGTAATAAAAGACTCTAATGGAGACCTAGATATCGATCCTACGAAGAAGTTCGAAATGCCTATAAATAGTTCTTAAGATTATAATGTAAAGTACTATTTTAAAAAAACAAAAAGTAAAGTTCAAAGTTTGAATGCTAAGTAACAAGTGAATGTTAATTAAAATGCATTTGAAAGACAAAGTTAACTAAACTAAATGCTAAACTTACAAAAATTAAAACTAAGATGTTGTGACGGAAAGTTCAAATTTAAGAAAGCATCCTTCTACTTTACAATGAGTATATGGTTTGTGAAGAAATTAAAAGTATTTGAATATATATAAATATTGTTTTGTGCCAAATAGGAACAATCATATTCTTTACCCTCTAAGTTTGGTCTCTAATTTCATGGTTAGGTTGAGAGGATACCGACTCTCACTCCAGAGCTCCCACTCGTGGTTAGGAAGGGAGTATATTGGCTGTCACTCTAGAGTTTCCAATCAACTTGACCAAATTGTGGATTTTAATCTATCACCTTAAAATCTCCAATTCTGCATCCAACAAAGTATATTTCCCTACTTATGTCATCCTCATAGATAACATCCTCACCTATGAAATTGAATGTGACTCTCCCCATGTTATATAAATCATAGCCCTTTTGGATCATATGTTTATCAACATATTTTAACATTTCAATTGGTCACATCAAAAAGTAAATGAAGATCGGAGTTCAAATCATCACATATTTCTTACATTTAAAATCATATAAAACAAAATCAAATCTTCACAAATCTATATCTCAAAGTTGAGAGAAAGATAAAGAAGACTACTAAGAGTTCATAAGAAGGATATGACAAAACACGGATTTCATATATAAAACAAAATTACAAAATAATAAAATAAAAGACACAATATACTCACAATCCTTCCCAAGCAAATCCCTAGAAGTTCTCTTTACGCACTTTTCCTCTTTACAAGCACTCTCAATTCTCACTTGAAAGTGTAATGAAGAAGAAATCTCTCACTTTCACTCTCCTCTTACAGCCCTTGAATAAAATCACTAAGTCCTTGACTTTCTCTCTCTAACTCTCTCTCACTCACACGAAACCATATTACACGCCTCTTTTCTCCTCTCTTTTCAAGCCCTAGACTTTCCTCTCTTTCATTAGAGGCTGCCTCCCTCCAAAAAGAATTCAAAATTTCCTCCTAAGTTCTATCCAAAAGCCAAACCTTTTGAATTCCAAAAGACATATTGATTAACCTAAAAAATGTGCAATTTTTCATATGCTTTTAATGCCTATATTTGGTGATTTTCAATGATAATGCACTTTAAAGGAAGGTATTTTGTATATTTTTGGTTTCAAGTACAGAAAATGGAGTTTTGGAGAATAAGAAGCAAAAACGAGCAAGAAAGAAAATTTTGTCCTGATACATTTCGATATGTCTTTCGATGCTTAATCTCTTTTACACTTCTCACACATTTTCGAAGAAAATTACACTTTAAAAAAAGGTTGTTTTTATGTTCATTTTGTAGGTCTATTTGTTAAGGATGCAACGTAACTGAAACGGGGCGAAATGGAGCTAAAACGGAGCCAAATGAAGCAAAATGGCGGAGCTGTCCAGGGTGGGCGCCGGCAGTGCCAGAGCCCGGCGGCGCTGAAAAGTAGAAAATGACGAGAAAACGGCGCCGATAGTGCCCGGGACGGTCATAGGTTTATTTTTGGCGGTTTTTGATGTTCTAGAAGACTCCCAAGAGAAGCAATTCAATGAATCTAGACACTTGGATAAGATTCTTGAATGAAGAGGCATGTCTTTTGGATGAATAGATTTGTCTTTTGAAAAAAAGGAGGGAATTTGTGTCTCTTTAAAAAAAGTGGGCTTGACACCTCTCATGGGCAGCGTGTGTGTGTGTGAGGGTGTGTGTGAGTGAGAAAATGTGGAGAATGTTTAGTGATCTTAGAATAGAAGTAGAAATATAGATTTCTACCTTTTTTGGAGAGATTAGTGATGAGATTTTGAGAGAATATGTAAGAGAATATTCTAGCATTGCATGGATCGGCGGGAGACTTTGTGGGAGAGATTTTCATCTTTCTTTCAAGGGGAAAAGCTAAGTATTGTGGCTAACATTATCTTATGATTTTGTAAA
>NW_018165307.1:430414-433615 GCF_001263595.1 Phalaenopsis equestris | reverse complement strand
CAATTTTAATTATAAATGTGATGGTTTTTACTTGCACTTCATTTACATTACAATAAAGGTTTGTTATAGTGTTAAAATTTTTTGTAATTGCATTAAGACCCTAGAGGGCGGTGTAATTCTCAACAAAGTGGAACCACATTCAAATTCCATGGATGGTAAAGTTCATGGGGGTTGGATGCAAATAAATAGGGAAATATACTTTGATGGGCATAGAATTGGAGATTTTAGGGTGACAGACTAAAATCCCCAATTTGGTCTTAGTGTTTAAAGAACTAAAGCGAGAGTTAGCCTTCAGGGGAAGGGAAGTGGGAGCTCTAGAGTGGGAGCCAATATCCGCATAGCCTAGCCACAGATTTAGAGACTAAACCTGAGATTTGCTAATGATTTTCAATAACACTGAATCAGGGCAGAGAAAAAATGACAATTAATCATTGATTTCAATTATGTAGGAGTAAGAGCAGCTTTGGGATAGACAGAATACATTATTCAATTCACTACATAAGAATTGTAATTTTTTAACATCTTAAAGTTCTCCAAACTAACTCATCCAAAAAAGGTTATCTTTAGAATTTAATATTTACATTAATATTTACATTATTTACATTTAGGAATAGTTACTATCCTTATATTTAAAATTTGCATTTAGGAGTAGTTGCTAGATAAAACATTATTTTAATAGACATTCCAATCCAAGGCTTGATAGTAGTAGACAGAAATTTGACTAAGGACATCTTTCCTCGCTTCCTCGTGGGATCGATATTTGAAGCTTAATCAGAAAGTCCTATATTACTTGAGCGATACATATACTTATGTTTATATCATTGTGACTATATATAATATATAAAATTAATCATATAAAAAAGTAGCATCAAGTTTTTGGCGCAGTTGCCGGGGAAGCTTTGGTAAGAGCTTTAGGAGAATTTTAGTTGACGTAATTAGGCTTAGACTTAGAAAATTGTAGTGCCATAAAAATTGTTTTTGTGTGAAAAAGTTTTTTTGTACGAAAAAGTGTTGTGAAAAAACTGTTTGTGTCAAAAACAAGGTGTTTGTGAAAATGTTTTGTTGTTTTGCATATATATTTTGTTTTATTCGTTTAATTGTTAGTGTATTATCTGTTGTGTTGCATATGCAAAATAAAAGATCCACAGGACTTGTGCCTTATGATTCTGAGTTAGAAAAAAGAAAAAAAATAAAAAAAAAAGAAAGGACTTGAAGAACTAGAAATGGAAATGGAAAACATTCAAAATAATAACTTAAAAAATTATCATAAATCTTTGAGGGATTATATAAATCCCACGACAGATGAAATTTACTCAAGTATACAAACCCTTGTCGTAGAAGCTGACTAATTTGAAATAAATCCAGATATTATACAACTAGTGCAAAACAATCAGTTTGGGGGAACTCCTTCGAAGGATCCCTATTTATGCTTATCTAGTTTTCTAGAACTTTATTCTACATTTGTTATAACGACATGTTAGACGATGCTGTTAGACTAAGGTTTTTTCCTTCCTCACTAAGGGATAGAGCTAAAATGTGGTTATACTCATTAGCACCTGACTCTATTAAAAATTGGGAAGAGTTAACTCAGAAATTCCCAACTAAGTGTTTTCCACCTTCAAGGACTACTAAACTTAGAAACGATATTATCTCATTTTGTCAGTATGAAGGGGATTTAATATATACAAAGCATGGGAAAGATTTAAGGAACTCCTAAGAAAGTTTCCACACCATGCTCTGCCAAATTGGTTAATCATTCAAACTTTTTATAATGAGTTAGTAGAATCCCTTAGGTTTATAATTGACGCTGCCGCTGGTGGATCATTAATGCCAAAATTATTTGATGAAGCATATGTGTTAATTGAAGAAATGATTACAAATGAATTTCAATGGCCCTCTATAAGGGTATATCCTAAAAATATAGCTAGTGTTCATGATATAGATGTGATTGCAATTCTTGCATCTCAGGTTGCTGCAATATCAAGAAAGCTAGACCAATTTGGAATGAACCAGCCTCAATTTACTCTAGTAAGTGAGAAAAGTTTATTAGGGCATATGATTGATTCTAACTTATCATATGAGACTTTAAATACCATAAATAATTAGTATTCTAACTTTTATAACCCAGGTTGGAAGAACCATCCTAATTTTAACTAGAATCACACTACTTGGGGTGGAAACCAACAATGGGAAAATAATCATGCAAATTCTAATGGAAGTTAGAATAATTAGGGGAACACAAAGTATAGACCTTTATATCCACCATACTCTAACAACGATCAACAATTTGAGGATAAGAAGATGTTTATAGAAGATGTGGTATTGCAAATGGGAAACCAGTTACAAAGTCAAAATGCTGCAATTAGAAACACATAGAATCAAGTTAGACAAATTGCTAATTCACTTAGCAGTAGACCCAAAGGAACAATTCCTAGTAACACTGAGATTAACCCTAAAGGGAACAATAATGAACAAATAGAAGCTGTCCAATTAAGAAGTGGAAGAGAGATAGAGGATGTGGTCAGAAAAGAGAAAGGAGTTATGGGAGAAACAAAGAAAAAATAAAAGACCCGAAGAACATGTTTCTAAGGATCTGGAAAAAATAATATCTCCAGCTAAATTCAATTTAGAAAGACCACCACCTCCATTTTCTCAAAAACTTTGACAACATGAGTTGGATAAACAATTTTCAAAGTTCATGGACATACTTAAGAAGTTAACGATAAATATTCTTTTCGCTGAAGCTTTGGAACATATGCCAAGTTATGCAAAATTTATGAAGGAGATATTAAAAAGAAAAGAAAATTTGGGGATTACAAGAAAATTGCACTAAGTGAGGAGTGCAACGCTATATTTCCGAAAAAGCATTCTGAGAAACTTAAAGATCCTTCTAGCTTAACAATTCCTTGTGTATTTGGAGAAAAATTATGTGGAAAAGCTTTTTGTGATTTAGGATCAAGCATTAATGTGATGCCTCTATCTATATTTACAAGGTTAGGTTTAGCCGATATTTCTTCTACTACTATAACCCTTCAGTTAGCTGATCGATCTATCATTTATCCAAAAGGAGTTATAGAAGATGTGCTTGTTAAAGTGGATAAATTTATCTTTCCTATGGACTTTATTGTATTAGATATGGAGGAAGATAAAGAATATCCCATTATTTTGGGGAGACCTTTTCTTGTTACTGGACAAGCTATG
>NW_018165307.1:426012-430036 GCF_001263595.1 Phalaenopsis equestris | reverse complement strand
TCTCTATATCTTCATATTCGACTCAATCACAAGATGAACCTGAATTAAATGATGAAATCAGTAAAAGATCTCCTATGAAAGAGTTATTCAAAGTCACTGAATGACATATTTCATGGTATACAGACAAAATGAATGAGATTCTGATGCTGGGGTAGATTATTAATGCAATTAACAATTACCCCCCATAGATTTTACCCCATGAGATAAATTTTATAGAAATGAATGATGAGCAATTTAAAATTATTGAATTGAAATTTAAAAGAGAATTCAATGATATATTTCAAAAGAACTTTGAGTTGAGAGATGAGGATAAGGATATTGAAAGACCAATGGAAGAAATTCCTGAAGAATTAGAAGATAACTTGAAAGAAAATAGTAACCTAGAAGAATTTGATCCAGAATCTGAATTATCTAGAGAGAATCTGATCCAAAATTTGGGAGATCATGAAGTAGCTTATAAAGATCCATTTCTTATAAATATCAAGGATGATATTAATATAAAAATTGAGAAAATTACTAGAAAAATATTGGATCTAGAAAGAAATATGAGGAACAAGGATATGAATCAATCTGAAAAGGAAGAGCTGAAAGAAAATTTTATATTTGAGGATTTTGTAGGACTCTCTGAATCTGGAAAAGATCGGGCAATTGATCAAGGATTACTTAATTGGAATTTTGATCTAGGAGAAATCATTAAATCATTTGTCGGGCTAGCGACGTTAAACCAAGCGTTTTATGGGAGGTAACCCATAGTTATCAGTGTGGTTTGATTTAATATGCTTAAGAGTCATGATTATTAGTGTTGTATTGTGTTTTCTTTAGTGTGGATTGATCAGTTTGATTGATGATTGGTAGATGGTTGGATTTTTAGTGGTTTGATTTTCTTTTTATATGTCATGAGGGAGGTGATTTCTTAATTATTATTATGGTTAGACTTGTATTTTCTTTTGTAGTAGTTGGATTGACAAGTCCACTACAACTCGGGTCTAACCCAGACTTGAGTTTTAGAATAGACATTATGAATTTATCAGTGACAATTCCATCTCAATTCTATTACTTCCTTTCTTTGACCTTATTTTCATTTGGTAGGAGTATCTAACCTATTTGATGAGTAATATGTGGATGAATTTACACTATCCTTATAACTATTAGAGGTGCTTAATTTAAAGAATTAGATGATGCCTGAGATTAGTGCCGAGGAGCTAATATATCAGGGATAATTTTATCTTTGGGATTAGAACTATTAAATCATTTATAAGTACCCAATATATTTGTGTAGTGATTCCGTTAGAAATTGGAAGTAAGTTAGTGAAATGTGATGAGTTAAAGGAAGAATTTACCTCATTTACCTTGTTTGTTTGTTTGTGTTTCAATTAATAGAACTTGAAGAACATTTTTATATTCCAATGCTGATACATGCTATGCTAGTTAGACTTTTATTTAGTTAATTTCATTCTGTCATGTTTAGTTTAGATTTACTTTCTACAACATGTTTTCTATCCTGATAAATAATTGTAGATGTTTTGATAGAACTTTGTGGTAGATAAAATTTCTAAACTGTTTTTCTTCCTACTTATATTTTCTTGCACTAAATGCTATACATGTTAAAAATCAAGTTTGGGGGTAGGAAGAAAAATATATTTTAAAGCTAAGTATACTTCCTTTTAGTTTAGTATTATTGCATGCATGTTTTAGGCTAGATTTACATTCTCCTGCAGTTATTCTATCCTGATTATGAATGTATATAAATTTGATAGGATGTTGTAGTAGCTAGTAGATTCAATTGCTTTTCCTTCATACTACATTTTATGAAATTAATTGTAAAATATTTAAAAATGCAAGTTTGAGGGAAAATAAAAATTACTTTTGAAAAGAAGTCAACTAAATTTTATTTGTCCTTAATTAACTATATTTTTAAAATTAATGTAACATGACCTTGGAATTGGAGTTTAACTTTAAATGACTATATTTATGTACTATATTTATGTTTGTAAAATGAATATTATGGTAAATTTAGGTAAAAAGTTTTTAATAATAAAGGTTAATTCTAAAGTTAAACATATTTTGTATGAAAGGATAAAATTATGTTTTTTCTATTTAAAGTAATGGAAATTGTATTTTTGAAGTACTAAAAATTTTAGAATTTCATGTAAGAAGAAAAGAATGAAAAAAAAGAATGAAATTTTATGAAAAACATAAACTAATATTATGAATTTATAAAGTGAAGAAAAGTAAAAAGTTTTAACTTTAAGAAGAGGATAGTGAAGTTCAAAACTATTAAAGGCTATCCAGATATAGTAATCCTCACTTTAAGGAAAAAAAAACTTGAAATTATCCTAAAAAAAAAGAAAAAAAAGGGGATTAAAAAGATCTTGAAAAGAAAGGAAAAAAGAAAAAAAAAAACATATGAGGAGAAGCTTGAGGAGAATTGAATCAACTTAAGGAAAATGCTTTATTACATTTTCTAAACTTGTATTGAAGTATTAGTAGCATTACTAGTAATTTTCATGAAGTTCTTTTTCATATGAATGTTCTAAATATCCTTGATATAACAAATTGCAATTCTTCTTGAACTGAATAGAAATTCAGAAATCTTAAAATTGATTACTAAGTATTCTTAGACTTAAAGTTTGAATCTAAGTTATTAAAAGTTTTTCTTAAATTTTACTATTTTATTTACAAAATAAAAGTATAGAAGTTTATAAGTTAGTCTCTATCCTAAGCATATTTTTATATAGTTAAAGGGTTACCTGAGGACAAGCAACATTTAAGTTTGGGGGATTTTGATACACCAAAAAAATGTGCAATTTTTCATATGTTTTTAATGCCTATATTTGGTGATTTTCAATGATAATGTACTTTAAAGGAAGTTTTTTTTGTATATTTTTTGTTTTAGGTACAAAAAATGGAGTTTTGGAGAAAAATAAGCAAAAACGATGTAATTTAGAGAAAAAACTAGCAAGAAAGAAAATTTTGTCCTGACACATTTCGATATGTCTTTCTATGCTTAATCTCTTTTACACTTCTCACAAATTTTTGAATGAAATTAAACTTTAGAGAAAGGTTTTTTTATGCTTATTTTTTAGGTCAATTTTTTAGGAACACAACACAACTGAAACAGAGCTAAAACGGAGCCAAGCGAAGCAAAATAGTGGAGCTACGTAGGGTGGGCACCGGCATCGCTAGAGCCGGCACCGGCAGCCCTGAAGACCGGAAAATGATGCTCAAAACGGCGCTGATAGCGCCCGAGACGGTCATGGATAAATTTTTGGTGGTTTTTGATATTCTAGAAGGCTCCCAAGTGATTCAAACACCCCATGAAGAAATTCAATGAATCCAGACACTTGGATAAGGCTCTTGAATGAAGAGACATGTCTTTTGGATTGTCTTTTGGATGAATAGATGATGAATAGATTTGTCTCTTGGAAAAAAGAAGGGAATTTGTGTCTCTATAAAAAAGAGGGCTTGACGCCTCTTATGGGCATGCATGTGTGTGTGTGAGGGTGTGTGTGAGTGAGAAAATGTGGAGAATATTTAGTGATCTTAGAATAGAAGTAGAAATGTAGATTTTTACCTTTTTTGAAAAGATTTGTAAGGGGATTTTGAGAGAATATGTAAGGGAATGTTCTAGCATTGCATGGATCGGCGAGAGACTTTATGGGAGAGATTTTCATTTTTCTTTCAAGGGAAAAAACTAAGTATTGTATTCTTCATTATCTTATGATTTTGTAAACACTTATCTAGTGGATTTGCTTTAATGTAATGAAGTTTTTCGTTGTGTTTTCTTCGTGTTTTGTGATGTGTTTCTCTTACTCTTTCTTCTTCTTAAGAAATAGTGGCATGAGAGAATTATGCCATTATTTTTCTTTTACTTTTCCTTTACAATGAGTAGGATTCATGTTTTAGATTTTGGGATGCATGCTTGAAGAAGTTTTAATTATAAATGTGATGTTTTTACTTGCACTTTATTTACATTACAATAAAGGCCCATTGTAGTGTTAAAATTTGTTGTAATTGCATTAAG
>NW_018165307.1:406763-425864 GCF_001263595.1 Phalaenopsis equestris | reverse complement strand
TACCCATTTAGATCTAAGAGTTTAAAAAGTAAAGTGAGAGTTAGAATTAAGAGGAAAGGAAGTGGGAGCTCTGGAGTGGGAGCCGGTATCCTCCTAGCCTAGCCACGAAATTTGGGACTAAACTTGAGATTAGCCAATGATTTTCTATAACACTGAATCAAGGTAGAGAATTAAAATTGCTCCTATTTGGCACATACAATATTTAATGTATCTCATTCCTTTACATTATCCAATTCACTACATAAGAAAATTAGTTTTTTAACATTTTAAAGTTCTCCAAACCAAAAAGGGTTATCTTTAGAATTTAATATTTATATTTAGGAATAGTTACTATCCTTATATTTAAAATTTGTATTTAGGAGTAGTTGCTAGATAAAACACTATTTTAATCGACATTCCAATCTAAGGCTTGATAGTAGTATACTAGAATTTAACTAAGGACATCTTTCCTCACTTCCTCATGCGATCGATATTCAGGGCTTAATCAGAAAGTCCTATATTACATGAGCGATACGTATACTTGTGTTTATATCATTGTGACTATATATAACATATAAAATTAAGCATATAAAAAAGTCGCATCACATGTCTATTGATTCAAGAGACATATCCTTTCATCATAGAACCTTCCAAAGTGTCTAAATACATTGAATCACTCTATGGGGCATTTGAGACATGTGAACCCTTCAAAATGAGTGCAAAATTTGTTATGAACTGCCTTAATTTATAAAAAAAATTATCTCTAGCGCCTCAGGCACTGATTCTGAGGCTTCAAGCTCCAAGTTGCTTAAATTTTTGATGTTTTGGGTTCTAGCGCTTTAGACGTCGATCTAGCGTTTTAGGCATCGCCTCTATGTAAAATGGTGATTCAGGAGCCAAATCTAGCTCTCTGTAAAGTGGCGCTTAAGGCGCCAACAGGTGTCAATTTCACAAAATTTGTTATTTTGGCTCCAAATTTCATCTTTTTTGCTACTTTTGCTCCAAATACCTAAAATTGATATATCTGGCGCTTCAAGCGCCAGATTCACAAAATTTGTTATTTTTGCTCCAAATTTTGTCATTTTTGCTACTTTTGCTCCAAATACCTAAAATTGATATACCTGCAATAAAAACACAAAAATATCCTCATTTAAAGTGCAATATCTTCATAAATAAGAATAAAATATATACTTAAAATAGCACTTTATTTTGGTGTATCAAAATCCCCCAAACTTAAATGTTACTTGTCATCAAGTGACACTTTGACTACATAAAAAAATACGACTTCAGATAGAGATTAACTTATAAACTTATATACTTTAATTTTATAAATAAAATGGTAAAAATTAAGAAAAAATTTCAATAACTTAGATTAAAACTATAAGTCTAAGAATATTTAGAAATCAAATCTAAGATGTCTAAATCTCTATTAATTTCAAGAAGAATTGTAATTCATCATATCAATAAATACTTAGAATATTCATATGAAAAAGAACTTCATGAAAACTTTACTAGTAAGGGTGCTAATACTCAAATACAAGTTTAGAAAATGTAAGAAAGTCTTTTCCTCAAGTTAATTCAAGTGAAGCAAATTTTTAATTAGGCGTCTCCTCAAGCTTCTTCTCACAAATTTTTTTTTCTTTTTTTTCTTTTTTTTATTCAGGATCTTTTCAATCCTTTCTTTTCTTTTCTTTTCCAAGTGAGGATTACTATAACTGGATAACCTTTAATAATTTTGAACTTCTCTATCCTCTTCTTAAGGTTAAAGCTTTTTATCTTTCTTCACTTTATAAATTCATATTAGTTTTGATGATTTTTCATAATGTCTCATTATTTTCTTCTTACGTGAAACTCTAAAATTCTTAATACTTCAAAAATATAATTTTCTTTACTTTAAATAGAAAAACGTAGTCTTATCCTTTCATACCAAATATCTTTAACTTTAGAATTGACCTTGATTATTAAAAACTTTTAACTAAATTTACCATAATATTTACAAACATAAATATAGTCATTTAAAATTAAACCCAAATATCCAAGGTCATGTTAAATTAATTTTAAAAATATAGGTAATTAAGGACAAATAAAATTTATTTTACTTCTTTTTAAAAGAAATGTTTCTTTCCCCCAAACTTACGTTCTTAAGTAATTAAAAATGTTGAGTACAAAAATTTTGTAGGTGAAAGAAAATAAAAATAAAAACTAACCTGTAGAGGATTTCTGAATATGAAGTTGAGCTCTGATATACTGTAGGAATTAACTTAAAAATACAGGCTTTAAAACATTAAATGAAACACAACATATTTTAAAAGGATTTTGCTAAGAATTATAAACATACACAAAAATTAAATATACTAAAATGCTCCAAAAGTAAAAAATCTACAATTTATATTACAGTCCATAGTCATACTAAAACAGTTATAAGAAAAATAAATATCAAAACAATCAACATAACAAACAAACAAACAAACAAAGAAACTAAACTCCTAAAATATTTATCGTCATCCTCTTCCTCCTCCTCATCATCATCATCTTCTTCTTCTTCCTCTTCTTCATCATGATTTGACACATAAGGAGTAAAACTGGAGCAAGTTCAAAATTCTACATTGTAATCACCCCTTAGATATCTTGTTATAGCTTCCTGATATGTTATATCTTGTTGAACTCTTCTCTTCTTATATTCATCCTTACATGCATTCCTTGCTTCAATTCCTCAAATTCTATTTTACAAACTCACCATATCCATTTGTTGTATCATAAGATGCTCCATAATATTCTCAAGTGAAGCATATTTGGAAGTAGATGCCCTTGCCTAAGATGTTGAGGGCCGATCACTTCCTCCACTCTTGGCTTCAGCAAATGATTCAAATCTTTGGACACTGAGTCTCCCAATTGGTTTTTGTGGTTGCAGCTTTTCTTCATTTCTACCAAACTCTTCTCTTAATTGTTCACATAAAGTGAAAATCAAGGCAAGGTATCCTAAAACACTAGCTATAACACTCCTAGCTATACTCCGAAAATGAAGTATTATAAGAGCACCAACATCTACTGCCTACATTTGCTGAATGCAGAAGTTTAACACAACTCTATCTTTTCTTACCTCGCTCAGATGATTTGTTGGAAGCAATTTAACAGAAATGAAGTGATGCCATACTTTTGATTGAAAAGTCATCATGGAATTGGAGAATTTAACTCTCATATTGTTCTTAATTTTCCATTCTCCTCTTCCATCAGTCAAAAAAGAAACTACTTCATCCAGTGATGAGTAAGTCATTACAAATGCAGAGTATTCACAATGGAATACATTCCTCAGTCCATAAATGCATTGATTTTTTCTCTAGTAAATTCAACTTGCTTACCTCTCACGAAGATGTGAGTGATGCAGAGCGACTTAGTGTGACAATTTTGCAAATATTTTTCAATATTACAAAATCACACACGACGGATATATAATAAATATGCAATATAATTAAAAAAATACTCTTTATGTAAATAATTTATCTTTTAAAACTCTTTTTAAACTGTTAAATCCTCTTTAATATCAACGCAAGTATATGTATCGTTCAAGTAATAAAGGGTTTTGAAATTTTCTTTTGGGCTACCTCCATTGTAAAAGAATTCAAAATTCCCTTCAAAATTTAACTCTTTTGAATTCAAAAGATGTGTCATTTGATCCAAGAGTCATATCCCTTCATAAAAGAACCTTCCAAAGTGTCTAGATACTTTGAATTACTCTAAGAGGTGTGTAGAACAAGTGTCTCTATGAAAATTTGCGCAAAATTTGTCTCGAACCATCTTAATTTCAAAAAGCCATCCCTGACGCACCATGCACCACTTCTCTAGATTTTGGCGCATCATATGCCAGAATCCCAAAATTCACTGTTTTGGCTCCAAAATTAGTTCTTTTTACAATTTTTGCTCCAAATGCCTAAAAATGATATACCTGCAACAAAAGCATAAAAATACATTTCTTTAAAGTGCAATATCACAAAAAAAATTAAGCATAAAATAAGTACTTAAAATAGTATATTATTTTGGTGTATCACTGAGTATCAGAAGTAAATTTGCAAGTTGGAACAAAACTCACGGATCATCAGAACTATTGCTACTATAGTGAAGTACCAGATTCTCTTCTAACTTTTAACAACGATCAACCTCTCGATCTCACCTCCAGGGTTAGCAAATGCTCGTTCCTAGATTAACTTTCTTGAGCCCATTTGAGTGTTGTAACTATGTTGGGCTTTGTAGTTGACAAATCTTCTCGCGTCAAAATCTTTAGTAGGTTTTCCTCTTTTTACTTGTGGAGCTATTTGAATTTCTATGGAAATCTAAAAAAATTCAAATAAATTACAAAATAAAAAATTTAATTTCACAAGTAAGATTATTTGGTAAGAAAATTTTTCCCCTGTGTTTTCTATAAGCTTTTTCATCAAATTCCCTAATTTTAGGATTTCTCATAATGTAGGATAAATTCATGGTGAAAATAAAAAAAATTCTAAGTTAAAGTGAAGCTCTTACCAAGAGAAGATGAAATCTATGTTCTTTGGCCCTTGAAATCTTCTCAAATCTGCAAAATGTCAAGCCTTAAGTCGCGATTTAGAGTTAGGAGAAGACTTAAGCAATAAAAATGGAGCTTTCTATGGAAATTTGCTCAGTACCGCATTACGTAAACCTCTAACTAACTCAAATAAACACTTATTCTCATAATAAAATAATTTTCTAATACAAAACTTTCACAAACAACACAAAACTCACTTATATATATAAAGTCCGTACTATTACAAACTAACAGTTTTCAAGCCAACAAAATCTAATTCAGTGTCCAAAGTAAATCAAACATCTTATCACTGAAATCTAAGCATTAAAATATTCAACAACAAACACAAATAAAGTTCAACAATGAAAGTAAATGCAAGCCAACATAACACCATAACATAATTAAGCAATACTAAATACGCATTCCGTGCATAAAATAAGTTCAAATATCTTTTTCACTCTCGTCCTCTTGGATGTCTCCCATGGATTGGTAGTGCACAAATAAGTTGTAGAAAGGTCGATAAGGAAATTCATCTATCGAATCTTCCTCAATCCAAGCATATTTCTTGAACATACGCATCAAACCATCTTTAATACTTCCAGTATGTTCAAAATGTTCTTTCATCCTCCAATCCAAATGATCCAGCATTTCAGACATATGTCATATCCGGAAGAATTCACTGTAGGGTGATGCTAATTTCATTACATGACATGTTTAATGCCTATTTAGAAGCCATACTCCACCTATTCAAAGCCTCCTGCAATCAAGGGTAACCATCAAGCTCTCTTGCACGCATTTTGGAAAAAGGTCAGGTTTTAGACCGGTCTAACTTTGCAGAGGTCCGAGACGCCTGTTCCCCAAATGAAAGTCTCTAAAATGTTCATTTTAATTTAGGAAGACATATTTAGCGACACGTAATCTCCATATCTTTGGATCAGATAAAACCATCCTACAGACATCCATGTGAAAAATGACTGTCGGGGCCATACCCGGCTCTGGTCGATGATTTTCGCCAAATACAATGCAACTTAGGGTATGTTTGGATGTGAATAAGTATATCTTCTATCCTTAACAATTTTTTATTCAGATACCCATAGGACTCTCTCATCCATGCCTCAGCAAAGAAAGGAAGAAAAAACCAAAAATCAAATTTCATAAGGGGTGTCACATATGTGCCACCCCATGGATGCATATGTGCCTAGAAAGTAGTGCTCAATGTTAGTGTTGACACTTATGCAACCAAATATGGGTTTATATGCACCCAAGCCCTTCGATAGCATGTGTAACAAAGAAGGGGGTGTTTAAGCACCCGCAATTGGTGCATAGGAGCTGAAAATTTCCATGGATCACTCCAGACAAATATAGGGGCGCTTATATGCCCCCCAATTGGTGCTTAGGTGCCAAAGTAAATGTCTGCAGAATAACAAGATCATATGTGCCCAGTGCTTGACACATATTTTCCCAATGCAATTTTCTTCGCCAAAATTGTTGCATCATGACTGAATCACGAAGATAGATGTGCTCAATAGTGAGAAGCTTTTACAAAGCCCTTAAGCCACTTATGGAAGGGATCAAAGAAAAAATGAGAGGTTCTTGGCCTTTGTCTTGCAAAAAAATCCCCCTAGCAGATCTGTGCCAGTAGGGAAATCAAATGGAGCAACAAACTTTTGTGTCGAGTAGGAGCCATTGGAATGAGACTTCTTCACTTTTTTTAAATTTAGAGAGAGAGAGAGAGAGAGCTCTAGGGAGAGGAGAAGAGAGATTTCTAGAGGAGGACAGATCAAGTGAAGAACTTCTTATTCTTCTTCTCCTTTCTTCTTATTTTTCATGTTATTCTTTCTTTCCATAATTGAGAATGCTTCTTGCTTCATCTTCCTCTTCCCACATTTTCCAAGAAAAGAGTGAGGTTTGGGAGAGCTTGGAAGAGAGGAGAGGGTTTTAGGAGAAGATCAAGGGAAGAAAAACACCTTCTTCTCTCCTTCTTCTCACTGTTTGTCTTCCACAAAAAAATCTAGTTTCTTCATCCTTTTCTTCCTTTTCCACCACCAATCTTTTGGAGAGGGTGAGAGAGCTTAGAGAGGATATCAAGAACTAAGAAAGTGGTGTCTCCTTCCTAAAGGAGATATTTTACTCGATTTGGAGAAGGAAAAAAATCATAATCTCCTACATTCGGAGAGCTTCCTCTAACACTTGGGAGGAGTAGAGGATCTACTCTCATATTTGAGGAGAGCTTCATCTTTGCAACTGCGCACATCATAATTTTCCTTGAATTTTCCTTTCCTTAGCTAACTTTAAGATTGTGTTAGAGAATGATTAGGGCTAGGTTGTTTTTTTCCTAGAGAAACTATAAGGATAGGGAATCTTCATGGACAAATCTGCTAAGAATCCAAGTGATATCCTTGCAAAAGCCTTAGTCTAAACCATAAACTATCAAAATTCATATTTACTGTAGTTTTGGTGGTTCCAACTTTCCATGGAGAGGTTGAAATCGTTGGTGTTCGAAAGATAAAAAGAACTTTGTAGCTAGTTCATCCTATAAGTTGTGGGGAATTTTTCCTTCGAGAAATTGGAGAGCAAAATCCACCACATCCTTTGCCAAGGCTTGAAGCTGTTATGCCACACATCCATGTGCTAAAACCGAATCACCCATGTGAGAGTGCTACAACGGGTATGGCTTGCTATCAGGTGTTAGCATTTGCATTGATTAGTATGAATTTTTATGATGAGTGTCTTTACATTATGCATGTTGCATGTGTTATATTGGTATGACCGATTGCCTTTTCCTGGTCGACCGACCACTTAGGTCTGACAGGCCAGCTTGGCCTAATTGACAACCACTTGGGTCCAACCGGTCGGCACAGCCCAACTGACCCATCACTTGGGTCCAATCGGCTACCCCGGCCCTACCGACCCATTAGTTATGATGTTCGAGGTTGACCACCCAGGTTGACCTAATTGGTCAAAGAGCCAACATCACTTGTCGTGTGTCTTGCATGCACATTCACATCAGTTTAGGTGTCTCTTCAAGCACCAACACTCGTGGCATCTTCCCCACATGAATATCACATGTGTTTGGGGAACGATACTTGCATTGCTTTGGTAATTGGTGACTAGCTATGCTAGTCCATGATGTGTGAATTTACCTAGTGGAGGACACACCCTTCACTTCTTTTGGCACCATTTGATTTCCACAAACTTTACATGTTGTGCATTCAATTTAAGCCATGCATTAAAGCCTCTGAACTCGTTATGTGTGCAACATGTATGCATTTTAGTTTTTTTCATTTGCATGTTGCTTGATGATCTTCCATCGTGTTTGCTCATACCCTAGTTGAGTCACAATGCTGAATCTTGTGTGATGTTTGTTTGCATGGTTTGGTAGCGAGTCATACTCGATAGGTGAGTGACCCTGTCTCGGTCGCGATGCTTTAATGAGCATTGTTCTTCGGGTAGATACCAAGGAGTAGTGCGACTTAAAGCATCGAGATTGACACAAGTATGGTTGTGTTAAGGATCCAAAGTATCTAACTTGTGTCACTTTGCATGCTACGGGTCTGCATTTAATACCCCTATTTTAAAATAAGAAAAATAATTTTTCTACTTATGATATCCATACTAATTAAAAAAAGAACTATATAAATAAGAAGTTAGGCCATACGTAAGGCCAATGCTTTTTTAAATCCAAGTTAGGCCCTTGGATCGTTAGTGCGAGGTAGGTATGATGTCCTCGTTAAAGTCTTACATACACGAAGACTTTACCCTTGTGCACATTTAGATGTCGCGTTAGGAAAATTTCACTAGATGGTATGTTAGGCTAGGATTAGGGTGCTAGTTAGTCTTTTTCGATGTTTGGCTATTGTTTTGGTTTGCTTGCTCTAGTCAGTCATCACTTTGCTCTGATTTTGTGTCTTTACTGAGTGTGGACATGAGCAATAGTTTTTCTTACAGGGATCAATGCCTAAATATGTACACACATAAGTTTAATAAGGAAGGAGCAATGTCATGATTTATATTCTAACTTTTTCTTGCAAGTGCTGCTAAGCTTCTCCCACCAGTGGCTCATATGTGTTGCATGATAAAACCTGTGCTAACTTTTCTATAGATCTAGTCCTTTTTTATTTTATCATGTATTTTATTGAGTCCTAGAATTGTGTTTATATCAAACATAAGGTACGAGCATGGGTTCTGAGGTGGATGACACACCGAACCATGTGACAGGGACCGAGAGTTGCTGCTCGTGTCTCATACCTTAATTCTGAATTTATATTCATGTATAAAAGTAGATTCGTGCATGTGTATGCAGTGTCTGAATACTTTTTCCTGCTTTCCTGGGATATGTTGGCGACCCATCGACACTGACCTATTCTTAGATTATTCTTGGTTTGCTTTGATTTTTATTTTGTGGCAGCTTTATTTTCATGTTTCTTGCTGTTTGCTATTTATCTGAAATTGATCACAAAAAATAATCTAGGTTTTCTAAGGATCCTAATATTATAAATTTTCTACAAAATCCCAATAATAAAATATTATGATTAATCAAATTTTAGGGTTAAAAATTTAATTATTTTAAAACTTGCACTTACTTTTCTGCATGACCTTCGAGCAGGCTTTAAAATGGTTCGCTTGTATGGCTATACACCCCATCATACTTAATAGGGCTTTCATGTTTAGGATTGTGGTAGATAACCGCATTATATTTGCATGTCCCAAGAAGAAGCTCCCGTGCTTCTTCAACCTGACTGGCCCAACATAGATTTCTACTTATGTGGTCGTCTAACGTGATCAGGGTGTTAGAGACTACCTCGACCCAAACGAGATATAAGTTCTTTGTTCTTTAGATTTGTAGCTAGACCTCTTCTTTTACCTCCTTTCTTGAGGCATCTCCATCACTTACTCGACGGATATAAATGTCACCTCTTTGAGCTCTATTTGCACAGGTCATAGGACTTAGAGTTTCATTCATTTGACCTTAGAACTATCAAAGTCTCCTTATATGGTCCGAGAGAGAGATTTATTCGAATAAGAGAACAATATGACAATATATAAATAGACTAATTGGAGACACTAAGTTTTTGAAAAGAACAAAAAATAATCACTTAACTATGTGTTAGTTTGTCATAAAGCAATGAGCATACATGGTCGACTTACTTCTGCGAGATCAGTTCTATTTAGAACAAGTCAATGTTTAAACAACTTACATTTCGATAGAAATAGAAATTAAACTACTCATATTATTTAAGCCTCTTATTGTGATTTTATTCTCTATTTGCAAGAAACGTTTTCAGATAAAAAGATAATGATATTAATAATAAGAATTGTTGATGTTGATCAATATTTTGAGCGCGCTATAGTTTGAGAAGTAATTTGGCATGCAAAAACTAATTTAATACGAAATAAATTTTGTTAATACATCTTCAAATAAAAATTAAGGAAATATTAATAGAATATAATACTATAAGATATAAAATATGTATGTATGTATGTATGTATGTATGTATGTATGTATGTATGTATATATATATATATATATACATTTTATAGGTAAAATATAATTTTTTTTTAATAATTTGTTAAGCAATATAATTTAAGGAATCACTCAAGTTTTAACTAACTATCTAATTTAATAAAAAAAAATCGATTAAGCAATATGAGCCTCAAATACGGTCCTACTAGACTTTCTACTAAACATGGGCGATGGGCGGGTAATGAGCTGGGCTTAATCGGGTTTGACTAGTCAAAGCGGCTAAAATCGGGCTTGAGCCAAGTTTTTATCTAAAAAGTCATAGCCAAGTCCGCCCACTCTAAAAGTCGGGTCGAACCGACCCACATGCCTTAAAAGAAAAATCTGGGAAAGAAAAAAAATTAAGAATTGCGTGCTACGTATTTAAATTTCTCAAAAATTAAACATGGGAGGCATAATCTCGAAAAAAGTTGCGTTGATATCACAAAATTAATTTTCATTATTTGAGAAAAAGATGATGCAAGATATCTTAAGAGTTAGAATCTAGTCACCGATGAAACTCTAAGATGAAATGCTTAAAAAAACACATACATACCAATCATTTCTTATATAAAAATTATAAATTTTAGCAAAATTTAGTCACTGCTGATGCACAATCAACAAATGCACTTAAATCATTCATAATACTAAATATTAAAATCTGTGTGAGACATTTAAACATCAAACAAACAAGAATGTGCGATATGTAAGTAAATCACCCTAAATAAATTCAAATTTTTTTCGGACCAATCCATATATGGGCCGGCCGGGTTTAACTATTGCAGGCATTGACCAAATTAAAACGGGCTCGAGTCAGACCTCTTTACAATTAAACCCACCAATTCTAAGATGGCTTATGACTAACCTGTCGAGCCACCCACCTATGTTTAATTTCTACCCTTGACTACCTCCCATAACCCCAACTCATGAATTCCAGCTCGGCCAGATTGCTTTACAGTCAAACTCACTGATTTTAAACGGACTTACGGCTAACCTATAGGGCCACCCATCCAAGTCTACTATCTACCCCTGGATGCCTCCCATAACCCAAGCTCATGAACTGAGGAACTGAATACAACTACACGGTAAAAAAATAAATGCACCAAAAGCGAACTCCATGCACACTGCCCAACGCATAAGACCATGTTCCTCTCCCCAAATAGTGGCGTGCTTCTCTTGCACCCACCCACCACCTTGTTTCTGGCCTTTCTCATTCATCGGCAATGGCGAAAGCAATCCCTGGTAAAGACAATAGCGTTGATTGGTTTTTTCAGCGAGGGTATTTAATATTTAGTTTGCAAAGTGCATTTCCTTAGCAAAACAGATTTTTTTTCCAAAATTGGAAAAAAAATTCAAGCTTTTTAATTCCTCATACAAAACGAGGGAAGCAAGTAGTAGAGAGTACAGGAAGAAGAAGAAGAAGAAGAAGAAGAAGAAGAAGAAGAGGACATGGGTTGTTGCTATTCGAATCTTGAGAACAAGGAAGTAGTCTCGCGTTGCAAAGCGCGGCGGCGCTACATGCGTGAACTCTCAGAGGGACGAGAAGCTTTCGCCACTGCTCACTCTCTGTACCTCCATTTCCTCCGCTCAACAGGCGCTGCACTTCTTCAGTTCGCCAATGCTGAAGCCCAGCTCCATGTCGTTTCTCCCTCGCTGCGGCTACCTTCTCCTCCTCCTCCTCCTCCTCCTCCTCCTCCCCTAAAGCCCCATCTCCGACAACTGGACTTCATCAGTCACTGCCTCTCCTATCCTCCCTCCCCCACCTCCTCCTCCTCCCCCTCCCCCTTCCTTCGCGTGGGACTTCTGGGACCCTTTTGCTCCCGCCTCCTCCTCCCATTCCGTCACCGAAGAACTTTGGGAGGAGGCAGCGACTACCATCTCGGAGGTCAACACCGCTCCGGCGACGACTCCGCCACCTTCCTTCATCAGTGGATTCTCAAAGGATTCCACCGTCAAGCTTGCGGTGGTGGCTGTACCAAGGGGGAAAAAGTATTTCTCCGAAATAGTTCAGGAGCTAGATGAGTACTTTGTTAAAGCCTCTGAGACCGGGAGGAGGGTTTCCATTGTTTTGGAAGCTCCAAGTTGCGGTTTTGCGCTTTCCAATCAAGGATATTCAAGCAAGCTCTTACTTCCTTTTGACAATTCTTTCTAATATACAAATATTTGCTTTTACTCAACTGTTCTCTTCTCAATACAGGAAAAATGTCTAGCTATTGCAAAAGCTTTAGTCCGTTGATCTGTTCCTGGAGCTCCAGTACAAGGACCTTAGCTTTAACTAGTTCTAGCGATTCCAGGGAGGAGATGAGTAGAGTACGCCATTCTTGTACAATTGAGAAGCTTTATGCTTGGGAGAAGAAGCTTTATCTTGAGGTGAAGGTATGATGATTCATTACATCATTAAATGTGGTAAACCTTGTTTATTTACTCTGTTATTATATGCCAGTGGCTGAGCTGTGGCGCCAGAGCATGGCTACAAGCAAAAGTGATATCCACGATTTACTACTTTTTTATCGTACTCTGCTATGCTCTGCCACTCTCCTAGTTATTATTTTGCACCGTTGCGCCACCTTTCTTTTGGTTATATTCATTTGTGGCCCCATGAATGGGAAGAAGACCTAAAGGAAGTCACATGGAGAGGTTGATGGGTGAAAAAGCTTTTGCAGATTAATGAAATTAATGATGTTTGCTTCTAATGCAGAATTCTGAGAGAACTAGGCTGGAGAAAGAGAAGAGACTGAGTTTATTGAGAAGGCAAGAGGCAAAAGGTGTGGATTACTTCAAGGTTCTGAAGAACAAGAGAGAGATTGGGAGGCTGGAGTCCAAGTTGATGGTTTATTGTCAAGCTATTGAGACCACGTCCAGTGAGATTATTAGGCTTAGAGAGGTGGAGCTCTTTCCTCAGCTTCTCGATCTTGTCAACGGGTAAAATCTCTCTCTCTCTACCTCTCGCTCTTGCTCTCTCTCTCTCTCTCTCTCCTATCTTTTGTCTTTTAGTTAGAGAAAGAAAGAGAGCCGTTGCCATGACGGTCAATTTTAGTTTGACTTTAGCAAAAAGAGTGGTACTATTTACTCCGTGGGGGAAGTTAGTGTTCCATTAATATTTATTCTTTTGTAGCAATATGGCAATTCCATAAATATTTCTTGAACTTTCTTTGACTGCTTTGGTAACCATCAGACGTTTGAAGAGTTTTTTCTTTGGGATGTTGTGTACATGCCAATGAGCTTATGGAAGAGATACTTCTTTTAGGTATTAATTGGATTCTTTGGAACATTTTTGCAATTATTCTTTATAATTTACATTTTATTCTATGGAAGAAATATATCTTGTAGGTAATAGAGGATCTTTTGGAACATTTTGCTCATTATATCTACCAATATACGTTTCATACTATCGGAGTTCAAAGTACTCCTTGGAGTTTGGTTTGTTTATATTTATTTTGTAATGTTATATTAGTAGTATATACTAAATACTTTTATTTGATGATATCTTTACATACCATTTTTTTAAAGGGGGTTTTCAACCCTATTTTGATTAGATCAGAATATCAGCAAGTTTTTCATCTCGATATGACTACTATTATATTGTGAGTCTCTATTTTAGTTTCATAACATGCTATTGGATTTGGGTTCGTTGTTCTAGTCCTATAGGTTCAAGCGGGCAGCCATGTTGATTTCTTTGTGAATCACTATAGATTGATAAGTTATCAAGACATACTAAAAGCTCCTCTGTGTAATCAAAAGTTCAAGAAATGGCCGTAGATTACCCTTCTAAATCCTTCCATCCATCAGAGTGTTTGCTTGCAAATATTGCTCTTACAACCTATTATGGGTAGACATGTGGTAGGATGCAGTTACTTGATCATCTCACAAAGTGTTGGTATGTTTGCATCCAAAATTTTTAAACAACTTTATTGGTCTCATCTTGCATTTACCTACTAGTTACTATAAACTTGTGGTGCATGCGCTCACAATCAAGTTGGTGTCATGTAATGTCAAATGTTATATTTAGGCATTTTGCTCCTATGTAAAGCTATGGTCAACACTACTACACATGCATGCCTTTTTTGTTAATCCTGAATTATCTATTTGTGGGTTATGATGAAACCATACTTTGCACTCAGACAAAAAGAGGGAAATGCATAGAAAAATACAGAAGTGCGCGTGGAGAGAGAGAGAGAGAGGATTCACTCTATACTCAATGATCAATGAAATAGGAGTACACAAGATTGCGTAAACCATGCTTTAATCATGAACCCATATTTGTATGTGAGGATTAATGTTCAAGTGATGCCGAAAATGCTATAAATTAAATTAGATGGATGAAGAAGAATAAAATGAGGTCCATTGATTACTCGTAAAACATAAAAAAGAATGAAGCTTGATAACTCAAGTTAGAGCATGACCAAGTAGTCAGAAATTACTTGTTTTGCTGATGGAAGCTGTTGAGTAGCTCATAGGTTTAGGCGATTGCGTTCAGATACTCTGACAAAATTGCTACAAGTTCACAAGTTCACCATCAATTCAACTATTTGTGTTTTCCTTAAACTTGTTATGTTTGCCTTGTTACTTGCGTTTCAGTCCCTTAAAATCTCGACCTAGCTAGTCCTTATTGGGTTCAATTGACAAATATGGTTGGCATAGCTTGCCAAGTTTTTCATCTGACCGAGCAAATTTGTCCTTAGTGTTCTAGATGTACATTTCTTAATTTGGTGAGGCCTTCATGCAATTTATTTTGATAGTATTTATTGAGAATTTTTCACAAGCCTTTATATAAGCTTCACTTATTGTGGTTGGGAGATTTTTCTTCCCATAATGAGTTTTTTGCATTATTCGTTCATATTTTTTTAACTATATACAACAACAACAACAACAAAGTCTTAATCTCACTGCGTGGGGTCGGCTACATGAATCCTTTTTCTCCATTGCTTCCTATTTAGTGTCACATTTTCATTTAGTCCTATTTAGTGTCATATTTTTTTTACTATATGAATGGTTAATTTTTTCATGATGCTCCATACATTGCTTTATAGATGTCTGTCATAGGTGGTCTGTTTTCCACACTTTATTAATGAAGATAGGTTAAAAATTTTGACAAAATTTGTTAAATTGTTTCTAATTTTCACAAAAGACCTGTAAAAATTGTTGTCGAGATTAACATCATTTAACATCGACATGGATAAAGACAATAAACGCAATAAACAAAGTGTGCAAACAAACCAAGATCTTGTAGTATGAACAAAATTTGAATTTCAAATGAACAGAGGCATCAACTCATACATACTTAGGTGTTTGCTACTAACACGAGGAATGATAGAGAACTAGTTTGAATTGTATATATGTTGATTGAGACTCCTTTTGCTTCCTCTACTTTTAATAAAACTAAGAAAGAACTCTAAATGATAGAAATTAATATATTGACTTCTTAATAACTCTCATTGCTTGTCTACTATGTAATACATTTGGCGGCTGATGCAAAACTATAGTGTGTACTTGACACTGATGTCATTTTCATGTACTTTTCATACAGTCGTTGATCATGATTGGCCAATAATACCCCATTCTCTTAATCTTCACTTTCATCTTAGGGCTAGATTGAAGATCTTTACATAATCCTGAACGAATGTCTTTGACAATCTTCTGGGCTTCGTGCTTATCTGAACAGCATAACCACATATGATCAAAGGACTTTAGAGAAAATGTATCATTGATGAGGGCATAAGATAGAGCTCTAGGCTTCAATTGATGAGCTATTGATCTATCTTGGGGTAATTTGCCTTCTCGCAGATATTCCAAAAATGGTTGTCTCCAATCAATGGAGCCTTCAACTGTGGCTACAACAGTTTGTTATTTATGTTGATCAATGTACCCCATATCAATTAAAGAGAGGACTTGACAACCTTGAACTTCAATCGGTACTAATTCCTCTTTCAAGAATAGTATCTCCTTAGCCAATTTTGCCAAAGCATTTGCAATGACATTACTGCCATGGGGTATTCGATACAAAGTGACATTAGAAATCTGATCAAGCATACTCATCGGATATGGTAATATTGATGAAGTCGGAGTTTGAAAATCTTGTACGATACAACAATTTGATTGATCACAAACTCTGAATCTCTGAAAACATTAACCTCTTGTATGTCCATTAGAAAACCATGGATTTTTTCATTTTTATGATAAAGTTTGATTTTCTTTTTATCAAAGTTTTCATCACAAAGATTTTATATTATTTAAATTCATCCACATTGTTTAGCTCAAGTGGTGTGGTTGCTTGCATTGGATAAAACTGAGGAATGTGGTCTTTTTGTTTTTTAAAATTATTAGAAACAAAAAATAAAACATAATAGTTTTTTGAAAAAATGTAAAATATATATATATAATTCAAGAGATTATATATGATTCCTAGAAAAAAATTCAAATGACTTGACCATTTTGTAAGTCTATTTTAAGGTGCTCAAATTTCATTTTCCACCTAAAAAAATTTGACAAAATGGATTTAAACAACAACAACAAAGCCTTAGTCCCACTACGTGGGGCCGGCTACATGAATCCTTTTTCTCCATTGCGTCCTATTTAGTGTCATATTTTCATTTAGTTCTAGTAAATTAAGATAATTTTTAATACAATAAGCCCAATTCTTCCTAGGTCTACCTCTGCCTTTCTAAACACTTGGAAAAAAATGGAATTCATTTGGTTCTTATTTTCTATTTATAAAGGCAGAGTTAACATAGTCAGGGACATAATAAATGTAAAAAGTGAATCTACTTTGATTCTAATGGGCCTGTTATCCTACTATAGATCAAAGTTTCCTTGCCTTATTGCAGTTGGTCAGGCAATAAAAGTAATGCCCTTAGCTCATTATATGTTATTCAATGGCATTGAAGAGTAACTGGCATTAGTGAAACAATACCTTTAAGAAAAAAAAAAATAGAATCAAGGTTAAAGAAATAAAGTTATTATTTGTTCATTTGCATCTAGAAAATTCAATTGCATTAACACTTTAAATTATGACATACTCTACATCACAAGCTCTAATCCCAAATTGATATGGTTAAACTTTCTCTCAAGCCAAAGATTTTAGACTTGTTAAATATGATCTACACATAAATTCAACACATATCCTTATTAATCGGTTATAAATTTTTTTGGCTTTACTCTTGCATGTCTTTTTTATAACTGCTCAATATGAAGCATACCTTAACGCTTGTTACAGATAATGCAATGGCCCTTTGCATCTCATTGTCCGAATATGAGATATACACCTTACCTAGGTTGAGTTATACCTTGCGTCTATTTTTTGAGGTTGTTGGTAATTTTTTTAACTAAAGCTAAAAATTGATTCCAATATATCTCACCTATTAACTTTCAGACTTCACATATTAGCTAGCATGAAAATAATGGAACACATATCTATAAGAAAATTATGTAGTTAAAGTTCTAATCATCAACATAATCATTTTTTTAAAGTTTAATTAATATTTTTATTAATTATTATTGATTAGGAAAGAGAGATAATTGTGATTGAAGAAGAGGGATGGGAGAGCTTGGACATAATTGAGGATGGGATAAAGGATAAAGTAATTCTTTAGGTTGAATATTTTAATGAAAACTCATTGAGTGATAAGAGTTATGGGGATTTTTTAATTTAAAATTCTAATATTTATGGCTTGTGATATTTTTAAGTGGAGGATACTATAAGAGAGAGAGAGAGAGATAGAGAGAGAGAGAGATTTATTTTGCACTTATCTTAGTTGTTATGTTTTTTATTGTATTTTGATATCCTTACATTGATAGCTTGATATTTATATAACCCATCTTATTTTGAAGATTTTATAGTATGATGTTAAAATATTACTTCTTATTTTAATGATATCATCAAAATATTGATTTCAGTAAAATATTTAGTAGCAATAGGTTTCTAACAAAATTTATTTTTCTTTTTAAGTATAATGATAAATGTCATGATCATGCTAAATTTTTTAATGAATTGCAGATAGGATGTGGCCAATTCATGAATACTCTAAACAACGAAAATCCATTAAGTGATAACCAAATAGTTATTATTTTGATTTGTGAAAGATCAAACTAAATTACATTTTCAATGACTACAAAGCATAAAAGGGTGACTTTCTACAAGAAAAGTTGTATTTCTTAAAATTGATATATTCTAAGTTCTTAAAGTAGTCAAAACAAATATTTAACATCTCATATGCTGCTTTATTAAAATTAAAATCAAGATATCATCAAAACAGATAATCCAAAAATTTTCTTATTAATGGAAATAAAGCTTTGTTTTTGAGCCACTTAAATGTACTATAAAGAGCATTGAAATGTCTAAAATGTGTATCCATTCATAATTACGATTAGGATTTTTAATATAATTTTTCATTCAACACTTGGTCTAATTCATTAATTGATGATAACTACTTTGAAAATTAATTTTATAGAAACAATGAGACATACTAAATCAAGTGACCGCGACTTTATATATGCTTAAAAGTATAAAAATACTGCTGCTAAAATATTTAATCCCTCAGTAACTGTACCAAAACTTAATAACAATTATAGATTCGATAAATATGGACGTAATAAATATTCAATAATTGTAAAGTCACACTTATCAACGCAAGTATACGTATCGCTCAAGTAATATATGGCTCTAATGGAGTCCTAGATATCGATCTCACAGACAGTAATATTAGAATTATAAACTAAGACTTTAGAAAAGCAATACTTTAATTGTAACAACGAAGTTCAATTTGCTTATCTGTCATTAATAGGCAATTGAAATAAATATGTAATTTTAATAACTATTAAATAACTAAATATACTAATGAAGGTTCAAATGTGATATTCAATATATAATAAAACATCGTTTTCCTTGTCAAAAAATTATAGTGAATGGATAAAGTGAATCAGTTCAATTATTATTGTGCCAAACAGGAGCATACCTATTCTTTACCCTTTGGTTCAGGCATAAAGAACATTAACTAATCCTACGCTTGTTTATTGAATCTGCAGCTAGGCAGGGAGGATACCAACTCTCACTTTGGAGCTCCCACGTTCCCCTCGCTTGAGGGCTAAC
>NW_018165307.1:392566-406104 GCF_001263595.1 Phalaenopsis equestris | reverse complement strand
GCCGTCGGCGGCCTCGAGGGCGCCGTCGGCGGACCTTCTTAATGAATTAATTCTGGAGTCACGGGAAAATCTTGCCGTCGGCGCCCTAGTTCAATTCTTCACATTTTGGCCTTTTTCGCTCAAAATTTGCACCTTTTTGCATCCTTTTGCTCCAATGACCCTATTTCATCATTCCTGCAACAAAACATCAAAAATACCATTCCTAACAAAACATCAAAAATACCTTTCTTTAAAGTGCAATATCATCAAAAACAATATAAAATAGGTATGAAAATCTCAACATATTTTTCTTTGGTCATCAAACATCATGTAATCTAAGCCCTTATGGTTTGCTTATTAATGACACAATTGTCTGCACACACTCTTGTATATATTTCCTGTATTTGTAGTTAATAAGAAATTTATAATATAGAGACTAAGACTCTCATAAATGAAGCCTTTTTCAAGTTCTCTATCGGTCATGTTTCATAGATCTCATCCATTAGTATGGAAGGTTTAAAAATTATGAACATAAAATAATTCGTTGACAAATCTTGGCGCACAATAGATTTTGTAAGTCTCTAAAGGCATGAGTGTCACTTCTTTCAAATTGAGAAGGTTAAGAGAAGCTTTATAAAAATAAATAAATAAGAACTCTTCTCCTTTTAAATTCCAATCAGTTCAGTACAAATTCTATAGCAATTGTCGGTTTGATTTTGGTGGACTCAACATATGAAGTGATTAAAGGGGTCTAGTGATGTGATTGATCCGATGGAATGAAAACAATCACAATCAACTGTAATTTGGTAGCTTTCTTCTAATGGGCATATGTTTAACTTAAATGCTTGCTTGAGGTTGTATAAGTTAGAGATTTATATCCAATTGCATAATTATAAAGAAATTATAATCTTTTTCTTTATGTCTAAAAGTATGTGCTACCACGGCTATAATTTATTACATCCATATCATAAGTCTTTGTTCTATCTTAAAGAAAATCAGCGATGTACTTGACATTATATATTATCTTCATAACAACTAAATTTAACTGTAACCAAGTATCTGATATTCACAAGTAACAAGTTGTGATTAATCTACCATGAAAAGAAACAATGGATCACTCAAAAGCTTAAGGTTAGCTCCTAGAAGTGTATGAGTTGATATGACATTCATAACATTGGCTTCATCCATAATTAATCTACTATTACTTATTAAAAGTAGCATACATTTGAAAAAGTGGCAGTCTTCACATTTATATTTAATAATAATTAAATATATTATAATACTTAAATGAGCATCATCAACAAGTTTAGCTGTCGATTTAAGAGTGGTGATGAAGGGAAAGGACTTTTAGGTTTAGAGGAATCAATTTCTTTTATTTTTCAATAAGATAGCATAACTGAAGCCATTTTCTATGGTTTATTTGTCTGAAAGTTTAATTTCATTTCTGACTTAAATTCTAAATTTAATTATAAATTTGTCTATCGTGATTGTTTGTGCAGTTGATTATACTAATCAAGTCTTCAAATATATTCAAATATTTAAGAACTTGAATGTTATCATCTCTTAAGGATAATACAAAATAACTTTTAGTCATCATTTCCATGGAAGTATAGTCATAAGCATTTGTTTTTTTTCAATTCAAGGTTGTAATATTTTTCTTTTGTTGTTTGGCCAAAATATTATTCCGGTTATGTCAAATATCTTACAAAAATTAAGAACATTATTTGAAAATATCGTGGTAGTTGATTTGAATAAGACAACCACCTAAAGGTTTATTCCATTATAGTTTAAAAGAAAATAGATTTTAGATTTTTTATATTCATTATTATTTGGATGTCCTTATTAACCATGCTTATCAAAATCTATTAAACTTAAAAATTTTAAGTGATAAAAATCAAGTTATCCTCCATCATCATTTCATAATACTTGATTTCACTCTTTCATAATTTATTCAAAATATACAAAATAGAAAGTAAATACTTTGTTATCATATAATCTTGAAAAAATAGGCCTTTAATCTTTTACTTTATCATTGGCCTTTTCTTCAAGTGGTGCTTAGTTCTAAATAAATAAATTTAAATGTATCGCAGGTTATGATAATTTAAGGAATTATAATTGCAGGAAAAATAACTACTTTTCAAATGGATGCATCCGACAACTTTCATAACACTGCTAATTCTTACTCCATCTTGTCAAAAGTTGTCGGTGGGAAAATCTTCTCAAACTAGCAAATTGTCATAATTATGTTAAGTCAAGGAAAGCTATCAATAAAATAATTTGCATAATTTCTTGACTGCCATGAGTATTCCCGACATAATATTTTAAATCATTCAATTTTAAATGCTTTGTTAGGTTTGATGTATAACCATGGTTGGCGGAAAATTATTGCATTTTCAATTACAGAAATTGAGAATATTATTATCACTGAGGCTATCAAAGAGATGATTTGGCTATAGGTCTTCATATCAAGACTGGGCCAGGAACAAAGGTTTAGAAAAAGCTTCATAGTGATAGTATGTATATCATTTATCTAGCAAAGAATGCTATTTTTTTATGCTAAGACGAAACACATTTATCTAAGGCTTCATTTCATTCGTTCACTCATAGAAAAAATGTCAGTTGTCTTTGGAGAAGATACCCAACACAAGATCATGCATTTATGTTGACTAATGCGGTTGCAATGGAAAAATTGAAACTATGCCCGACTTCAGTTGGAGTTCGAAAGGTTTAAATCGGGCCTGAGCCACACTACAATTCATTACTATGAAGGGTAAATATTTGAGGAGATTAATATGAAGTTTTAAAAGCAGTTCTATAAGCTCATAATGCACCATCAAACCTAAGAAACCAATCTTTTCGATTTGGGTTAACAATTTTTTCAGAACTTCTCTTATTCTTTCTATTGAAAACCTCAGCTAAACCACTATTTTATGAATGATATATAGTAGCAATCTTATGAGCTATTCCAAATTTTAAAAGTAATGCCTCCATCTTTTTATTACAAAAGTGGCTACCACCGTCACTTATAATCACCCTAGGTGTTTCAAATCTACTAAAAATGAGTTTCTTGAAAAATTTGAGAACACTCTAAGCATCACAATTGGGTAGTATTACTGCATCAATCCACTTGATAACATAGTCTACTGCTACCAATATATAAAGATTTCCTAAAGAAGTTGGAATAGGTCTCATAAAGTCTCTACTCCAAAATCAAATATCTCAACTTCCAATGTTGCATTGAGGGGTATCTCATTTCTTTTAAAAATATTCCCTATGCTCTGACTTCTATCATAAGTTTTCACATACTGATTAGCATCCTTAAAGAGGGTAGGTCAATAAAATCTAGATTGCAAAATTTTAACAACAATTTTATATCCACCAAAATAGCCATCAGATTCTAAATCATGACAGTCCCTAATAATATCATTGACCTCTTCCAATGGCACACATCTCTTAAAGATTTGGTCTTTACACTTCCTAAATAAATAGTGCTCATCCCAATAATAGAATCTGACATCAGTGGTTAGTGAGATCATTAAGAATGATCAAGCTAGCAATATAATTTACAATATCAACATACCACGAAGTGATCTTCCCAGAGATGGCTAGGAGTTGCTTATTAGGAAAGTTCTTATTTATGTCTAGAAGACACTCATCATATTTCTCTTTATCGAGCCTGGACAAATGGTCAACTAGCCGATTCTTTGTACCCTTTCTATTGATAATCTGCAAATCTCTTGCATCTAAAGGACCCATCAAATCAAGCGGGGTTTGGAATATTTTTTGGTCACAAGATATCTATCACGGCATGGTTGGTGTGAACAATGACACGGTTCCTATCACGTAGGGTTTAAACTTGTCAAGTGCAAATACTATGACCATGAGTTTCTTCTCAGTAGTGGTGTAGTTCAATGGGGCTTTGTTGAGGGTTCTACTTGTATAGTAAATGACATGAAATTATTGTCTTGCTCTTGGCCTAAAACTGCTCCTACAACAAAGTCACTGGTATCACACATCAGTTCAAATGAAAAATCTCAATCAGGTGCAGTCATCACAGGTGCAATGACTAATTTAACCTTAAGAGTCTTTAAGCAGCTAGGCAGGCATTATCAAAGTCAAAGGGCAAATCCTTCTCTAATAAATGATGAAGAGGTTTTTTGATCTTAGAGAATCAGACGTGCCCTAAAAAATCCTAACTCCTTTCAAAATGGTGGGTGGTAGAAGCTTTTCTATCACTACTATTTTGGCAAGGTTAACTTCCATACTTCTCTGAAATGTAAATTCTCCATTTTGTAATAGTCCTAGTGGGAATCAACTCATTCTTATCATTCTCCACAACTGTGACCCCCTTTCTTTGGTACATAATGAATTGGAATGACCCAGACACTATCTGAGATAGGGAAGATAATGCTTGCATCAAACCACTTCAAGATCTCCCTCTTTACTACCTCTTTAAGGATGGGGTTCAACCTTATCTGTGGGTCAGCTCTAGGCATATGACTCTCTTCCGTTAGAATTCTATACATACACAAGGATGAGCTTATTCCTTTGATGTCAGCTATGGTCCACCTAAATGCCTTCCAAAATCCTCTAAGCACCCTCATGAGCTTTACTTATTGCTCCATTCTCAATTCAACAAATATGGTAACAGGAAAGGTTGAAGGTCCTCCTAAGTTAGCATACTTCAAGTGAGTGGGTGAGGCTTTCAAGTCCAGATCCCTCGCAACCTCTGTGGATGATACTAGGGGCTTGGTGTGCAAATTCACGTCTAAGGTTTCAAACCTCTCCGTAAACCTCTTAGAGTCGCCCTCTACATGCAGAGCAGATTTAACACTGGATTTCTCAGTCTCATCCTCAAACACCTCTTGCTCTGCTGGAATATCTTCCAAATGTTCAGAAAATTAGCTAGTCACCACCCATCCACTAATGCAATCCTAAAGCAATGATCGTCACTTGGATCTTAGGGAAATCTCATAGATTTTGTGATATCAAAAGTTGCTTCCTCATCATTCACCCTCATGATCAGTTTCTCTTGTTGTACATCGATCATTGCCCTATCGGTGGCTAAGAAGGGTCTTCCTAAAATCAGGGGTATCTCTTTATCCTTCTCTATGTCCAGGACTACAAAATCAACAGGGAATATGAAGCTTCCTACCTTAAGTAACACATCCACAATGATAGCCATAGGAAAGACTAAGGAGCTAACAGTAAGGTCAAGGTGGTGGGTGTAACCTCTCCTAGTTCAAGTCTCTGGAAAATTGGCAGTGACATCATATTAATGCTATCTCCCAAATCACAAAGGGCCCTCCCAACAAATTTCTCTCTTATGGCACATGGGATAATGAAACTATCAGAGTCCTTCATCTTTTCAAGTATTTTCTTCTGTAATATAGCACTACACTCTTCTGTTAGTGCCACTGTTTCTCCATTCCCTGATCTCTTTTTTGGCTTAGCACATTCTTCAAGAATTTAGCATAACTAGACATTTGTTCTAAGGTTTCAGAAAAAGGGATGTTTATGATTAGCTTTTTGAAGACCTTTAAAAACATAGAAATTTGTTGCTCCAATTTTTTGTTTATGCAACCTTTGAGGGAATGGGGGTGAAAGTCTCTCAGGTTCTTTCTCCTTAGGGGTTTTAGTTTTTTTTTAAGTTTACTTAGCAGGACTTTCTTCTTCGTTTGCCGAATTTGATTCCACATATTTGGGGGCGTTAATAGTTCTTGGAGTTTCGTTTAAATCCCTATCGCTCCTCAATTTGATTGCCCTGCTCCTTTCCTTCTCACCTTGGGGTTTACTTATGTGTTACTAGGGAATGCTCCTGGGGTCCTATGGTTGAAAAAGTTCATTAAGTGCCCCAATTGCCTCTCAATGTTTCTAATAGTTCATGACTTTATGTTATCAAATGTAACTGTCTCACCAACTCCTCCAATGTGGCTAGCTTTTGGGTGAAATCCAAGGGGTATGGGCTGGTCTTTGTCATTAGGCAACTTGGTTTTGTGCTCCTCTCCCTAAATTGGCTTGGTTATTGTTGTTCCATAGCAGGTTGGGTTGTTGTTTTTGTCCAGGATTGTAGGTATTGGAGTAAAGGTTGTTGGCCTGCTTGTGGTTTCCTATGGCATTCAAATCTTCTAAAGTAGAGGTGGTAGGGTCTATCAAAGTCTCATCTCTAAACTTCTCTTTCTGGGGTGGGGCTTGTACTACACTTATAGTGAGACTATCCAATTTCTTGGATATGGAAGTAACCTAGTTAGCTAAGATATTATGAACATTTGTTTCATGCATACGGGCTACCTTCCTTGGTTGCACACTCTCAGCAGACCATTGAAAGCTATTGGTGGCCATCTCCTCAATCAAGTCATATAATTCATCATAGGGCTTAGACATCAGTGAGCCCCTTGCAGCATTTTCTAAGTCCATTATAGAAGGGTTGGATAATCAGCCAGTTGGGTAAGACATGGTGGGGGCATTTTCTAAGTAACTCCTTAAATCTATTGCAAGCCTCATAAATGGTCTCTCCCTCAAACTGTGCAAAGAATGTGATTTCATTTTTAAGTTTGATTGTTTTGGAAGGACGAAAATACTTAGCTAAGAATTTAAGGGCGAAATCATTCCAAGTGGTAATGGATTCTGGGGCTAAGGAGTTCAACCACATCTTGGTTATCCCTAAGAGAAAAGGGAAAAAGCCTTAATCTAACAAAGTCGTTTAGGACACCGTTATACCTAAATGTGGCAGATAGTTCTAGGAAGTTTGCTAAGTGCAGATTTGGGTCTTCAATGGGCCTCCCCCAAATTGGTTCTGTTGAACCATTTGAATCATGATAAGTCTCAATTCAAACGTATTGACTTCTACGGCAGGGTAATGGATACTCATGTGAATCTTCTCAGCAGAGGGGTTAGCAAAATCTCTAAGAGGTCTCATGGTTTAGTCGAGAAGGTGAGACAAGCCATTTCTACAGATTTTTCTGGTTCAGTGAGTTCTCTCCTACGACGTCTAAAAATCTGCTCAATTTTAGGCTCAAACAATGTTAAGTCAGTGCATGCACCCCTACACATACACTACTGAACAAGTGAAGGTGAACTCACACACTAGTGATCCTAGTCTCAAAGAAAATGACTCAAAAAGAAAAGCAATTGACTCCAAACAGCACACACACAAGAGGTGCTTCAACACATAATCACAAGCAACATGCAAAGACTCAAACGAAACGAAGAAAATTAAACAATTAATACAACATTTTTTTTTTGTTTTTTTCAGTTTTTTGTTTTCTTTTTCAGCACATGCAAAGAAGAGCATAAAACGATACAAGTGGAACAATAAATATGAAAAGAATAGGAAAGAAAAGCAACAAACACTGAAATGAAAACAGAAACAAATACCGAACTTCGATATCTAGTGGTTCAACTACAATTCTCCTATGTTTAAGAACTTCTCATTAGCGCAGCTTCCTCTATAACCACGCCAAAAACTTGACGCGCCAAAACTAACTACAAAGATATACATTTCAAGTAATAATGTGGTTAAAGAGAACCCCATATTGATCCCACAGGGAAGCTCGTTAAAAAATTATTTTGAAAAGACAAAAGTTCTAGTTTACTAACTATTCCAAACTAGTTTAGTGAATTTAGAAAGCAAGAAAAGAAATTTCTAAATCTAATAGATTTCGAAGAAACCAAACTGAAGAGAACATAGATCAAATTCTTTTAGTGGTTTTCTAATAGTAATGATGATCGTGCCTTTATGATTTAGGTGTGACACTTGACTTGATTTTCATACAAATTTCTCTTTCATGGTGGTTTATTAACCGGGGATATTGAGTTCTTCTTAAGCTTATGTCTAAGTCCCAAGAAGATTTGGAATTCCACAAAGATAACTTCCACTTATCTTTATGACATCCCTAATAAATTTCGATCCTCTATAATTATTTGCAAGGTCCAGAATAAAATATTCCTTTTTTATTCAGATCTGGATCTCGTGGTTAATCTAATCATTTCACTATGCTTCTACGGATTTTGTAGAACACGATAGATTTTCAGGTCCTAAATAACCAAATTAAGAGTAAATGAAGGGCAGAAGATTAACCAACAACTCTTAACAATTCAAAGAACATAAATGATAAGAGAAGTCTAAAATAAAAATCAAACCAAGAAAACCATCCCAATAATCAAAAAGTCACAAAAAACTGTTTAGCTACTCATGGCTCGAGAGAAAAATAAATAAAATTTCATGGAAATAAAACCTGCAAGAAATATTTTTATTGCAATAAAAAGTACTTACAACCCTTTGATCTCATTTTTTACAAGAATAGTCTCTAATTTCTCTCACAACACTCTTAGAAAATATAAACAAAAAAAATATGGAAGAATGGAAAAATTCTCCCCTAAACCCTAGCCTCTTCTACATTTCCCTCTCCAAAAGCACCCTAAATTCTCTCATTATAATGATTTTATAGAATGAATTCAAAAACCTTACCAAATTCTTCAGAATCTCGCATTAAAAATTCTCCAAAAATGAAAAGATGTGTCGGTGACCATGCTTGACCTGCGTCGTAATTACTCCGTGGGCTCGGGTTTGGCGGTGTGGTCACATCGTGTTTCGACGTGGCTATGCCAGGAAGACCCTTCACATGGTTTGCTTTAACAAATTGAGTGTGAACACGCTGCGTAGGTGGCGTGATCATGCCAATTTTAGGCGTGGCTACGCCAAGTCAGGTTTTTATAAACTTCCTCGTTTAGCTAATATTTTTATGATAGTCCTCTTGTAAACTGCAAAATTCAATTCCTATCTTCTAAAAGCATAAAATCTTGTATTTAAAGAGGAAAATAGTTGTAATTAAAGCATAAAAAATTTGAAAATTTGACGCATATCAACCCTCTCCCATAATTTTGAAGTATGACACATCAACTTCCTCTATAATTTGCAAACTCTTGTGCGTCCCCTTTATTCTTTAGGGACCAAAATACTCTTTCTACACTCCTTAGGCGTGTTTGTAGTTTTTAAAATAATATTAAAAATTTTAATAAGCCAAGAAAATTCAAAATCTTCTAAATATTTTCACTGTTCAGTTGGGATATCATCAGGTCCTACTAATTTTCCGCGCTTGGTTTTCTTTAAAGCCACCTCAACTTCTTCTTTAATAATACAATGGTAAAAATAAATCGTTTTATTATTATTAACGATATTAAGATCACTATGGTCGATCGTATTTTCAGAAACTTCATTGAAAACTTTATAAAATTTGCACACCCACTTATGTTAATCTTCTACGAAAAACACATTTTGATTTTCATCTTTAACACACTTGAATTAAATTTTTTTCTTTTCTTTTCGCTTTGTTTGGCTAGTTTATATGTATATATTTTTCATCTTTTTTAGCCTTTAATCTATCATAAAGATCACTAAATGCAAAGTTTTTAGCGTCATAAATTATTTTCTTAAACTTCGTACGAGTGATCTTATTATTTTTTCAGTTGTTTAAACTTTTACATTTAAACTAATTTTTATAAACTAACTTCTTATACTTTATCTTTCTTTTGCACTTTATTATTCCACCACCAACTATTTTATTTATAAAAATTTTCACCTCTGATTCTTCAAGTACATCTTTTGTCACTTGTTTGATAGTATTTTTTACTTTATCCCACATATAATTCACTTTTTATAAATATCCCAAATATTGAAATATTGAAATCTTGAAGTTTACTCATAAAATAATTTTATTTGTGTCATTTAGGTGCTCACATCTAATTCTATGATAATATTTTATTATATTGATCATCTTAAAATCCAGAGCTAATAATTAATGTTGAGTATTTAAATATTTACTTGAAATCACCTTAAAATCTTTACATTCTTGAGTATCTCTTTTTCTTATAAAAAAATGACCAAATTTTGTTTTATTAAATCTATTCTTATAAATAATAATATGCTCATCTCATTTCTTAAATAAAAAATAAGTAATAACAAAATCATATGCTAAAACAAAATCTAATATGATTTTATTTTCTTCTTTAATCACTCAAAAATCATAGCTACCAGGAATATTTCTGAAATTTTTACCACTCTACCAACATGTTCATTTAAATCTCTGCCAATAAATTTTTTCTTCAAGAGGTATAATTTGTATTAATTCATCTAGGTCATTCCATTAGTTTTTTTTTGAACCTATATCTAAATCTACTTGAGGAGCATAAACATTTATAACATTAAAAATCTTAGCATCAATGATGATCTTTAGAGCTATAATTATATCTCCAATTCTTTTAATATTTACAATATAATCTTTTAAACTTTTATCTATAATTGCACATACACTATTTCTAGCGCGACTCCTACCTGAATACCAATGTTTAAAACCTAAGTTATCAATCTCCTTAGTTTTTTCTCTAACTCATTTAGTTTATTGAACTCATAGAATTTTTATCTTCCTACGAACCATAATATCAACTAATTTTACTAATTTATTTATGAGAGTACCTATATTCCAAGATCTTATCTTAATATTAGTTTCATGAACTAATTTTTAAACCCCCATCCGTCCGTAATGTGGGAATTCTTGCTTATTTGACACTACATCCGAGCGGCGGTATAGCGGCTCATGCATACTTTTCACTGTATTCAGATCATACAACATGTCACTTTTAAGGTTTTTGTTTGATAAAAGTTACAACTCATTGTTTTTTAACTCAACTTTTTGAGCAATAAAACTAATTCATGTTAAACTTTGTGGCTGCTGTACTTGGCACTGTTGCCAGTTTTGTAGAGCAGAATGACTAATGCGATGTCGAAGTTGTGTTATGAGATAACTAAGATGAAGCATGAATTAACAGAAGGAAATCAAGCACAAAAAAAAAAAAAAACACCATGATTTGTTGTATGACTGCAAATGAATAAATCCTGCGTAAACGAGGAGGATTTGATTCATTAAATAAGAAGCCACAAATGATGTACAAAATAAAGACATTCATTAGTTCTTATTAAAGCTTGAGTACACCAAATCTGAACAAATATGAAACCCAATGAAATCCCAACAATGATGCTTATTTAACAAATATTTTCTCATTGCACCACAGAACCCTAATCATTAGGATAAATTGTTGTCGCCTCGAAAACCTAACCTATTTGTGAGGGAGAAGAAATTGAGGATGAGAGATCATATCTTGACTAAATTTTTCCTCCTTAGATTATATGGAAATCTAAAGTTTCTTGAATCCCAAAAAGACATGATTCAAGAGGTTTACCAATCGTTGCACTTGAAAGGACATACCAATGGCACGCAAATTGATTTAGATCACCCATGCCTCTTCACAATTTCAAAGAACTAATTTTTCATGAGTACTCAACGAGCAAGACATTCATTCCATACACAATGCTTCTTACAGCCCCTACATTGTGTTGCACCAAACACTAATCAGATTGAGTTAATTTTAATAGTATAACCTTCACCTTACATCAAACATTTTTGCCAATGATCATATTATGAACATAAGATGAACATTTTAAAAATATAAAACATTGCCATCACTCAACATTAACCATTTCAAATGTTTTTGTAATTTCTTAATGAAATTCACACAGCACTGGATAATTTTTAACACAACTTTTTTCAAATTCTGTGAAACTTCAGCTTAATGTGCATGTGGAGAGGCATGTATGAATGTCATCAGGTTCAAACTCACATTGTGCAGCAATTACAGTACCTAAATAACCCATCAAGCACCAGTCCCTCTCCCACCTCTGAACTCCACAGGCAGGCCACCCTTCAACTTGAAGCAGAACTCGAAAACTGGTACTCCGCCTTCTGCAACCTCATAAAATCCCAGAGAGACTACATTCACGCAATCACGGGCTGGCTTCACCTCGCTCTTTTTCAATGTCCGCATAACCAACTCGACAGAAATCATCAAAACTCAGAAATACAAGCTCTCTGCGAGGAGTGGCAGCTCGCCCTCAATAGGGTTCCTGACAAGGTTGCATCCGAGGGGATAAAAAGCTTCGTAAGCGTTATTCACGCTATTGTCACACAGCAAGCCGAGGAGCGCAGGCAGAAAAAGAGATCAGATTCTGCAATTAAAGAACTCGAGAAGGGATCGAAAGTGCTCAGATCATTGGAGAGCAAATATGGGCCTTGCTCATCTGAAGGTTATGGAGACAATGCTAGCAGAACGCCTGTTATGGAGAAGAAAGCGAAAGTGGATGCTTTGAAAACAAAGGCAGAGGAAGAGAAGACCAAGTATGAGAAGAATTCTGGAATCACAAGGGTGATGACACTGAACAATCTCCAGACTGGATTGCCCAATGTCTTCCAGGCAATGACTGGGTTCTCGAGCGTGTGCGCACAAGCATTTAGTGCGGTTTATAACCATCAGAGGAGCTCAAACATTTCCCTTAATTACAATAAGTTGCTAACTTAATACAAAACAGAAGGAAAATGTGTATTTCATGTTTTAAAAGTACATATTTTAGTGTAGATTGTGATTTTAAATTGTTTGGTAGAAAAGGATATTGATTGTGTTGCTTTTTTGTATTGTATTTGCTGTAGGCTTCAGAACCGTGGAAATCTTACAAACATTGTTGTAGTTGTGCAGATCTGATTTCTAGTTTTTAGGCTGATTTAGGTTTTTGTTAACTGGAGCGAACAAAGAAGTGAAGGTTTCATTTGATTATGCTTTTCTTTCTTTGTATTCAATTCTGATTGAGGATATGGGGAAGAAAAAAATAGGATTTAGAGTGAGTGGAAAACATAGAAAGAAATGATGCAATTTCTTTCTCCTGACTTCAGAAAAAAAATAGACATTAGATTATCATTTGAATTGGATATTATGATCTTACATATGTTCTGATTTTGGATTGGAAAATAAATAAAAATGATGAAACAATTGAATTGAAATTGGTTTTCACCGTTTTGTTCTGTTGATGCGTAGTGATTTTTTCCTTCTAATGAATGAGGAAGACTGGAAAACCAAACTAGCAAACATTTTGTATTATACTCTCTTTATCTCTCTAAACCAATACATTCATATTTATACTGCATGCTAATACTAAAAAGGGCCAACTACTAACAATTGTATTTCTTAACTAATATTATGTAAGAAAACTGGAAAACCAGTTGCTAGCTAATAATATTATGAGCACAACTGTTCAATAATTCAAAAAATTCACCAAGGTTCTAGTTTTGGAAAATAGCAATAATTTGAATGCTATTTATGTAATTATTCCAAAAAGTTTTAAATTCCTAAATCTAAGCTAAAAAATTAAAATCTGACTCCAACAAAATAAATTAATAAAATTGAATTTCAAAAGAATTCAACACCATGAAAACTTTTAGTTTGTTCAAAGGAAAAAAATTTCAATTGTACCATATGAAATCATAAAAAAAAAATGCTTAAGAAAGCTACTAGAGGAGTTCAAGTTTTAATTTTAAAGAGAAATCGAAGAAAACAGATTATTTCGAGGTGATTGCAACCAACTGGGGTATGATTCTCGTAAGAGGAAGACGAAGGAAGAAGAAGAGGAATTACGTAAGGGGTTGGTGTCGGTTCAATATATATTAGGTTTCTAA
>NW_018165307.1:380818-392466 GCF_001263595.1 Phalaenopsis equestris | reverse complement strand
GGTTGGTGTCGGTTCAATATATATTAGGTTTCTAATATTTTTTTTTGGTAAAAAAGAAGTTGAAATTTTTTCTTCAAATTTTCTGCTGGAAATTCGTCTGATATATAGGGTTGGTGTCGGTTCAATATATATTAGGTTTCTAACATTTTTTTTTTGGCAAAAAAGAAGTTGAAAATTTTTCGTCAAATTTTCTACTGGAAATTCGTCTGATATAAGTAAATTATAAACTGAAACTTTTTCTGCAGAAATTTCTGCCAAAAATATTCTTCGATGCACTATTTGTAGAAAATTCAATCTGTAACTTCTCATGAAAATTTTCACCGAAAATTCCATCAGTTATAGCTATCTTTTCTATAGTACATCTAGTTTAATGTTATATATAATACTAATGTGATACCCTAAGTGTTTTTATATTTTTATATCATAATTTATCATTTTTTATAATCCTAAAAATGAAATATGATGTGAATCAAATCAGATTTTAAAAAGACATTTACATGCTATAGATATTAAACTTGAAATCTCTTGTTAATATTAAAACAAGTTTTATGTAAAGAGATGATATTCATGATATTCACATAAAGAAAAGTTTTTATCAATGATCTATAACTTCTAATAAGAGCCTAATATATAAATAATTAGTTTTTTAAACATAATAAAGGTATAAAATATTAATGGTTTTTAATATAAGATGAGGTATCCTACTATTCGGAAAATAAACCCCTAAAAAGTTACCATCACAAGCTTGGTAGAATGAAAACCTAACATTTTCTTCTCCTTCTACTCTCATTCCTGTCACTCACCCACATTTTTATTAGTATTTTTTGTAAAGGAATAAGCATCCAAAGTCAAGTTTCCTTATCTATATAGTTGCAAGTGCATTATATTCTTCTTATGGCTCCCTCTCCATACTCTTTGCCATACACTCTATTATTTTATCATATAACAAATAACATAATGAATCATATTATTGGTATTAATTTATATAAATAATATAGCTTATTATAAACTCTCATTATCCTTTAATTATTATTAAGCTAATATACTTATACTTAAATTGAAATCTAATTTGCAAATTTTAATGTACTAATCATATCTTAGTATTTATATCATAGCTTCCTCATTTTGATCCACATTTTATGTTCTTATAACTTATGTAAAGAAAATAAAACTTTTCACAACTTTTATTTTGATGATTTTACTTAATTGTATTTTTAAGATAAGTAAAACTTGAAAATTTTAGAGCAAAATTTACAGTTCCACCTTTGAATTTTCTTATGAAATAACGTCAGCAGACAATGATTCTTAAAATTATCAATAAATAACTCAGGATTTTATTATTATTATTATTATTATATAAGAGCTATTACTGTTGTTCTCTGCAAATTCACATGATTCTAATAACATACTATTTAATTTAACCTTTGATATGGTGAAAACTGATTCAAAGAAAATGTCTTTGGTTTTTGAAACAAAGTTGAATTGAAGAGTATCCCATTTACTTTATGTCTGACTTGAAGAAACGACTTGGCAAAGTAATTATATATGTCTTTCAAGATGAATAACAGAGATAATGCCTACATCGATCATCTCTTAAACAACTTGAATAAGCTTTTTTTATTGCTAAAATGGTCGCAATGTTCAGATTCTATTATGGTATGTTGCCAATACTCACACAAATCTTAAGTATGATTATAAAGTAGATGAAACACAATGTAAGCTCTCGGGTGAAATCGCATTTCACCTTTTTTTCATGTAAGTGATCTAAAAATTAGTTTTTAAACAAGATAAAAAAAATAGTTTTTAACCAAGATAAAACATAAATGTAACACAAAAAATATGGTTGAAATTTTTTACTTTTAGATTGCTTAAACTTGAAGTAAGTCAGTTGTTGACCTTGCCGACATGGTTAGGGGAATGACTATAAAATAAAAGGCAACAAGGAAGCTAAACTCCATAAATTAGTTCGTAAAATTAGTGTGACATATCGAGGAGTACATTAAATAATAATAATGAAAATGAGCAATTTATAGTAAGGCAATAAATTATATTCAAGACCGAGATTGAGAAACATCATGAAAGATATGCAGTTGATAATGAGAACAAAGAATGCACATATAGAGTGTGGAAACTGATTGGTTTACCTTGCATTCATGCTATCTTATTATTTGGTATAAAAGAGCACACATTATGGAACACCTATGTTGATGATCACTAATATGTAATTAGCTTTGTTAATGTACTATTTAAATGCAAGTTAATTTATGCAATATATATTGTCACTTTTTAAAGTGTTAATATTATCATAGTTAATCCATGGTGTATGAATGTGCTGCTACAAGTCTCTATAGTAACAATCAATAACAAAGAGTAGATGATGGAGTACAATTGGTGTACTTGATACATCTAGCCCAATAAAAGGGCTGAGAAAAAGGTGGTTTAAAAGTCTCAGAAGGTGTCCAAGAAAGTACATAAATTTAGTTGCCATGGACTTTGGGGTCATGAGAGAAGCACATTCAAAATACTTTAAGACAATAAAGTTCCACTTCTTCAAGAAATACTATAGTGCAATGGTGTAAGAAGAAAGTGCCAATTAAGAGAGTGTGATTGATGGTAACTAATAACATGAAGTACTAGATTAAGAAGTTGAAAGTTGATGGCATTTGAAATTTGATCTAAAGATGCATATTGGCTATCATTATGTAGTCTTTTGCTTTCTTTAATATAATTACCAGAAAAAAAAAATTATGATTGCTTTGGATAATTCACTATTGTCACTAATAGAGTTGATCAACATTTAACTCCATGTTTTTTTTTTTTTTTGAAAAGAAAGAATTGCTAAAAACCTAATATGTACATTCATAGCATGAAATTAAATATGGTAATACAATGTTTTACAAATACACACTTAGACTTCTTCAATATTCTCTTTTTACTAACAGGACCCTAATTAAGCTCCAATTCTCTACACTCACCCTCAAGTTGGGCAAAAGATATCCATTAAGCCCATCTTGTCACATAACTTAGACAAATCTAATGAACTGTCCTTTAATGAGGCAGTCAGCCACTTGCTTTTCTGTGGCTGCATGACTTAGCTCTAGTAGCTCGTTATTGAATTTTTCCTTGATGAAGAATCTATCATTATCCACATAATTGGTTATATCGTGTTGTAGTAGGTCATTGAGAATGTCGATTGCTGCCTTATTGTCGCACCACAAGTTCATTTGAGTTCCTTTGTCCACATTGAGCTTTACGACTATCGTTCATCAACATGGGAAAAGTGGGATTTTAATTATATATATATATATATATATAGTTTTAAAAAGAAATGTTTTAATTTTTGAGAATACATGACCGAACCGATCTCATATATGCAATAGTTTAATTAAACGAGTACAACACTGCAAGTGACGTACATATCTCGAGAAATATATAGATTACTTGATAGTAAAACTCGATTAAGTAAATTAAAGAATTTATAAAATCTGTTTTAGCTTGTGAAACCTTTATGTTGACAGACAAATTCTCCTATCTAATATAAAAAAATTAGGTAGGTTTTATATTAAGCTGGGTTCTAAAGTTTCTTATAAGGGCAAGCCCTTATAATTAATTACACATTAAATGACCGAGGTCACTTATAAAAACTTTTGATTTAGATAAAAAAATATTCTCTTCAAGAATATTAAATTTTACGATTTTCAAGGTCGGACAAAAGAGTATCAAATTGGAACGATCAAATGGGAACAATTATTTACTTAATCCAAATGGAGGAAACTAGGGAATGTCAAGTATCCCGAGGAGAACCTCAATGACTTCGCAAGCTATCATATGGTTTGGCTTCAATTTTGAAGAAATATTATCAAATGTTTCATCTTGCCAATTATTATTATTTATGGCTTACACTTGCATGACACAGTCATACAAATAGTCTGTAAGATACGAGGATTTATGTTGTAATGAACGAAGACCTCGAAACCTAAGGCGATTTAGGGCTTAAATTGCGCAATAGGGATGTGCAAAGGCCTATAAATAAAGTGACGATTTATGTCGTATTAGATGGGCTATCTCGAAGTGTTATGTATTGTTATTTAATTTTTTAAGGAAAGGCTTGTTGTTGTAGATCTTTTTGCTCTCTTGAATTTGTTAGTTTGTACCTTCTTGTCTTGCTGCCCATAAAGTTGGCTCCAAGCTCCTCATCGAAGTGATAGCTCAAGGTTAGAACTTATAGTTTTGTAGTTTAAGTGATAACTTTGGTTGTTGTTGTTCAATTGTCTTGAGGGGGTTAAAGTTAATTAGAGCGACACCGGTTAGGATCCCACGGTTCTCTCATTTTGGTACCTTACTTAGTCTAAATGAGTTGTTAAGTTTATTTAAACTTGGGGGTCTCGTTAGCAACCGTAGGTTATCTCATCCGAAGGACTCCTATAAATTTAAAAGAACATATTATAATGTTTGTTGTTTTAAAAATGTAGACTTATTTTTGAAAATATGTTTTGTATTTTTTAGTTTGGGTTTTGTTTTGCATGTAAAGCAAGAAAATGCAGGTAGAAAATGCTATAAATTAAATAAGAAAATTGTAGTACATAAAATGTAAATGCGTACATGGTCCTCTGTTACTGTTGCATGGTTAGCATCATAAAACATAATATATTGCAGAAAATTTAAATAAATCACAGGAAAATAAACAAGAGCATCCAGTACAAAAAAAAGTCAGAAAACGAGTCGTAAGAAAGCACGAGAAGTAGAAGAAAACCCATAGTCATATATAGAAGATCAGAACAGTGTAAGACATCAGTAATGGTAGAGACTCAGAGCTGGACTTTGTGCTTCCTAACCTTGAGTAAGAGCCACCAACTCGATAATCTACAGAGCGCAGTACTAACCTCGATCCAAGTGATTAATCGCGAACCTTTATAAATTTTCATTTTTTTAATTTAATTTTCATGCATGTAGAGTTGAATTTAACAAACAAAAGAAATTTTGTATTTGTAAATACTTTGCAAAGTAGTATACTCCGCAGATTAATTACTTTGATCGAGCTAGAACTACATGCAACCTAAGAGTATCTGGGGCAATCATCTCCTCAAGAGTCATTGAATTGTATCATCAGTCCTTATCCTCTCTCCTTATTGAAGATCCTTGGGGTAGAAGATAATATTCTAAATCCCACGTTGTATCCCCATTTTAGCACATATTAGCATTATCATCATTGCCATAGCCACCTAGATCTCAGACTTACATAAGTCGATGATCCATATGTGACAAAATAAATATCCCCAGTTGCTCACAAGGATTTAAATACCTTAGGGAAGACTCAAATCCTTGAGTATAGGATAAGTAGTTTAGGGCATTTCTATTGATTTATGTCACTTATCTGGTTTCGAAGCATAACTTGGTGGGTCCCTAAAAGTTTTAATGGATAATTTTTTGAACAAAAAATAATAAGTTTAGTTGTCCTTCAAAATATCCAAAAGAATGTAAAATTATTCGAGGCATAACCTTAAACAACTATTAAAACCCTTTTGACCTGTTTCGAGTTCATCTAAACTTGTTATGTTATTGAATTGATCATTCAAAGTTAGATTTAGATTTAATTGATTAGCCTACCCTATGCTCAATGGACCTTCATATTTTAATTATCCCATGAGCGGGGTACTTAGACTTTCACTTGATGTTTTATTTAAGAGTTATGTAAGTAGGTGCACTTAAGGGCAAGCTTAAATCATTAAGGATCTTGGACTTACAATTAAATTTGGCTTGTAGTGTTTTAAATGTTTTTTTTATGATCAATTATGTTCCGCTTTTCTAATCCTTATTAAAAAAATTTAATTCAAACTTAGCTAACTACTAAGCCCTTAAATCGAATCTTCTGGGTAAATTTGCAATAATCAAAATGTTAAATTAAGTGGATTTAATTCTCATTAAAAGCTCGTGCTTATCATCTAATCACCAGTGAAGGGGCTTCAAATAAGTAAGTTATTATCTTCCTAGCTCAAGCCCACTACCTTAGGGTCATCTGATTAGGCTAACTTTCAAATCACAACAATTTTTAAAAATTACATTTTTACCCTTATTATAGAAAAGTGACAGTTTGGTTTCTACCTCTTAACCCTTCATGTTTCAATCATCTAAAGAAGTTCATTATGATCAATATTACCTATTTACCCTTTGACATAACCTAAAGTTTAATTAGGGCATCAAAATCCTATAATTATCATTTTGCCCCTAAGACTTTCCACTTCATAAAACATTAAATTCAACTCAAATGACTTTTAAATTTTCAAAGTACCCCGTCAATTAAAATAATAAAGGTGAAATTACAATTTTTTATTGTTATTTAATTTGCTATAATTATTTTTACTCAAAAATAAGGATTTTCAATGTTAATTCATTTAATTAATCAAAGTAAAGTTTATATCCTTAGAAAAAATTATTGGAGGTTCACATAGGTCAGAGAACCACTTGGATCAAATTTCATGATTTTTTTAGTTATATTTTAGTTATTATAATTATTTATTGATTTAAATTTTTTAATAATTATAATTATTTACTAATTTTAGTGATTAATTAAATATAAAATATAATTTAATTTCAAAAATTGCTTTTTATATTTTTCCTTAGTCTCTCTAAGTTCAGAGAACTCAAAAAAATAAAATTTATATTTTTATGACTTTTATTTTATTTATTGTAATTATTTTAATGCAAAATTAAGAAAAATACATTTTTACATTTAAAAATACATAAATTTATTAATAAAATTAGAAAAAAAGTATTAAGTGGTCTCAAGTGATTAAGAAAAAAATTGGGACATTTTTATATTTTTGTGACTTATTTTAGATTATTTTTGTATTTTTAAAATTTTTAATTATTTTAAAATTAAAAATTAGCTAAAAATGAACTATTTATTTAGCACCAATTTTATTTTTCTTAAGTGCCCCTAATCACAAGGAACACTCCAAATCACTTTTCATAATTTTCTTAATTATATTTTATTTATCATGATTATTTTATTGCAAAAATTCTATTTTATTTGAAAAATAAGTTTTGATATGAAATACATTTCAAACTTTTACAAAGACTTAAAATTATCATTATCTTCACTGTGAATCAATTTTTATGATTTTTTAAATCATATTTTATTTATTGAAATTTTTATGAGTTTTAAGATTTTAATTATATAATATAATGCATTAGATTATTCAAACTCATTTAATATTTTTCCTAGAGTTCTCTGACAACAAAAAAAAAAAACCAAAATAATTCTCATATATTTCAGATTTATTTATTAATTTATATGGTTATTTTAAGCAAAAATAGGCAACTAGTCTTGAAAATTGGCGGTTTTATAGTTAGTGGTGTTCTCTGCATTTAGAAAAAAAAATATATATATTCTTAATCACATGCAAAATAAACCCTCCAAATTTCAAGTCATGATGATTAATATTTAATTAAATGTAATTAGAACATGCATTTGAGTATTTAATTAATTAAAAATAAAATACATGACAAATACTTTTTATTTTAGATTCATAATATTCTCCTTTTGTTCCTTCACCGAGTAACAAATATTTTTATTTTATTTTTATGATTTTTCTACACCAAGTTATAATTTTTTGAAGTTTAAGTATTTAATTAAATTAAAAATACCCTAATTATCTACTTATCTACGCGACACCCACGTGGCTCCAAAAGCACGCGCGGCGACTCCTGATTTGCAGTGCTTTACACCTCAGCTTGTCATGCGACTTGCAGCTCACGAATAGATCCTTTGTCTGACTCCTCCTTCGTCGTTGGATCAATATACGAGCAAATGGACAACATCCATTCATCGTCCCCATCTGACCCAACCTGAGAACCGTCCAACATCTAGACCTAAGATCCCGCTGGATACTAAACCAAATCACATGAGATTTGCTTCATCTAGTCAAGGCGAACCTATCTATACGGTTGATTAAGCATGAAACACAAGTTTACTTCACAATTGATGAAATCGAGCCTAAAATTAGGGATTTTTAGTTATACCTTTGTCTAAGAGGTGTGGCCTCAATTAAATTTTGCAGAAGCTCCTCTGGAGTCCCGCAAACGTGCTCAAAGTGTCACCTTACTCTGGTATGGGGTCTGAGTAAGAGTTCGACCAACTGGCGGTGAGTCCTTGGTCTAGGTCAGGTGGAGAGGGCTCAAAGGATGGGGCTTTCAGTGGGGGAACTTCTCCTTGTGCTCTGGTGAAGCTCAGGAGTAAGTCAATTTGAATTTGTGTGGACCTTTATGGAGTGATAGAAAATTGCCTTGGATTTTAAAGGAGAAATTGGGCTTCGACAGTTTGAATGGGTGGCCAAGGACAGTGGGATTAAACTCAGGAAGGTTTGGAGAAACTCTGTAAGGATTTTGATAGAGCCTCTCGAAGGAATTGGTTGATCTCTCTTCTTAGTCGTGAGGGGTGGAGTTTAAATAACCATGGCCATGGTGGTCAGTAGGGCAAACTTAGGGGTGGCTAAGGCTACATATGTTGAGGGATGAACAATGCAATCGACCAACGAAGGCTGATCACATTGGATGAATGCAATTGGGTTCAAAGCATGGGGAAGTCCCTATTGATTATGGTGTTTTCTGGCCACTAAGTCGATCGAGCAGGGCTGAGCTAGTGGTTAGTTGGGTCAGGGGAGCCAGAGAAGTTTAAATGTGATTCCTTGGAGGCTTGGGAAGGCTGTTGGAAAGGATCCCCTTAGTTTAGCCAATTTTATGAAGAAATCATCTAATTCAAGGGGCCCTTGGTCCATGGAACCATTAGGGTGGGCTAGGTGGATCTAGGCTGGATTTTAGGGTCCAAATTGTGGTTGTGGTGGCCAAGGTGGGGCTAGACTAAATGGCTTGAAGTGAATTTGGGGTTTGGGTTCAAGACCATGGTTTAGACTTGGACTTAGGTTTGAGCATGGCTAGAGTTTGGATTGAGGTAATTTGAAGGTTCACTTTAATTTAGAACATTTTTATGAGTGATTGGGAATTCAATTGAGTGGAAGTTGAAAGGTTATGAAGTTTTATTTGGAGGAATTCAGATTTTCGAGCAAAATTGTGGATTTTGGCTTGGGTTGGATTTAGGCTAGGTTTGAGTTTGGGTCTAGACCAATTAAGGGTACAAATAGGTCTAGGAGAGTGCTATGAAGAGTTTAGGACTCAAAATTAGGGAGATTGGATGAGTTATTGATCCCAAAACTACTTATATGCAACAGTATAATAATAATTCTGATTATATTTTTCACTTATATTTCCTTATTTTGCAACAAAACCAAAAGCTTGATCTTGAAGAAAAATAATAATTTAACTTTTAATTTATATATATTGGGATACTACGCAAGTATATGTATCGCTATCAAGTAATATAGGACATTTTTATTAAGACCTGAATATCGAACCCACAGGGAAGATATGCAAAATGCACTTTTTTTGGAAAACTTTCTATTTTTAAAAAGACAATTATTTAAACTAAAGACGTTTTCGTAGCAAACAAAGTTTAAATATTTTTGGTAATTTTAATATTTTGACAAAAACAGAACAAACTTAAAAAGATAACTTGAGTTTTTGTAGAAGAAAAGAACTAAATATGAAAATATCTTTCTCCTTATCATGAACTAGTAATAAGTATAAGAATTATGTTGTGGAAATATGCATATTGTGTTGTGCCAAATAGGAGCAATAATATACTTTACCCTTACTAGAGATGCTATAACAAAAATTGGCTAATTTAAAGTTTGAATAGTTCTGAAGACCGGGTAGGTATCTAATTTTCTAAGACTAGTCAATAGGAAAGTCCTATGGCTATACCTAGGCTACTAAAGAAGTTTTCCAGACCTCAACCAAAAATGAGGTCAACATTATTTTCATTAAATCATATGAATTACATTCTCATTCATACAACATCATGTGATTCTTTCCAATTATTGACTGAGACAATACCAGCCCGGTTCTTACATTTTCTCACAACAAATTTTAACATCTAGATAGGCCAAATCAAGAAGTAAATGAAGTGCATGGATTTAAATCATCATAACTTCTTCCTACATTAAAGATCAATACTCTCCACAAATTCCATCCAACACTTAATTACTAATCATTTTAAGAAGAAAGATAAAGAAAATTACTCAGAATCTATGGAGAAAATAAAAGCACACTTTAGTTTCAAAGTAAAAATCATTTTCAACATGAAAACTAAAATAAAAAGGATAAATATGCGGTGCCTGAAAATCTCTCCAACTTAATCTCTCCAACTAACTCCCTAATTTTAGAACTTTAAAAACTTTCCCAGTATTTTCAGGAGCCCTTTTAAAGTCTCAATCTTTCTTCTTTTATAATTCTCCCAAAGATGCCTTGGTATCTCTTCAAAATGTGTCTTTCTTCGATGTATTTCCCCAAGAGATGCATTCTTTCACAATAATTTTTGTCCATGGTGGTTGTAATCACCTATTAAGCCAATAGGTGTCTCAAAAACCTCTTCAAAATTAACAAAAACTAAATTTACTCATCCAATAATTGCCACTGGCGCTTAAGCGCGGGGTCTCTGGCGCTTAGGCTCGGCCTTCTCTGTTTAACCGGCGCTTAGGCGCCAAAATAATTTTGCACATTTTTCACCTATTTGCTCCAAATTTGATCCTTTTTCACTCATTTAAGCATTTTTCACCTTTTTACCTGTACCTGAAAGAAAAACACAAAAATATCTTCCATTAAAGTGCAATATCTCAAAAATAAGTATAAAAATGTGTCTAAATTTAGGCGTATCAAAATCTCCCAAACTTAAAATGTTACTTGTCCTCAAGTGACACTTCAATCTTTAAAAACTAAATATGTATGATATATATATAAGTTTCTTTAGGAGTTACTGTAAAATTTAGATTTAGAAATATAGTAGTCCAATTTAGAAAAAAATATTTAGTAAATGAGACCAACTTAAGGTTTAGAAATTTTTAATGTTAATAAAGATGAAAATATGAGTTCCTATCTAATTCAAAAATTTTGTAAGTCTTCCAAATTTAGAATTTAGTTCTTTTATTTTCTCCACTTAAAAATTTTTATAGTTAATTTTTTTATTATCTTCACTTAAAAATTTTTATTAAGAATAATTTTACTTACTATATTATATCTATAAGCTTAAGATTTTCTCAAGTCTTATACTTTAAAAAGATCAAATGTAGAACCAATTTTTGATTAGACACTAATCCTCAAGCTTCTCCTCCCTCACTTTTTCTTCTTCTTCTTTTTTTTTTCTTTTTATTTTTTTCTTTTTTTTTCTTTTTCTTTTATTTTTCTTTTTTTTAGACAAAGATTACTATATCTGGATAGACCTTTAATAATTTTAAATTCTACTTTTCCTTTCCTAAAGCAAAGTCTTGATACAAAACTGTTACTTATAAATATAATAATAGCTTTGAAAATTATTTTTAATAAAAGAAATTTAAGTATTAAAAATAAAAGTCTAAATTTCTAAAATTTTCAAAAATACAATGTTTCTTACTAAAGATAGTTACATATATTAATCATTTTCTACACTAAAAAACTTTTAACTTAGAGTGTCTTTTCATTACTCAAAATTTTAACTATATTCTCTTACTCATTTCTAAAATCAAACTTTACTTCCCTAATATAACTTCATATACATG
>NW_018165307.1:365394-380669 GCF_001263595.1 Phalaenopsis equestris | reverse complement strand
GAAAATTAAAATAACTGCTAACAGGAATTTTTATCACCTAATGATACAAGTACAAAACTAAAAACACGAGTAAAATTAATTTTGATCAAATTTTCTAATATTTTAATTTCAATTCAATATGTAGAGATTCAATAGACTTCTAAATAGTGGACATAAAAGCAAACTAGCAAACTAACACTAACTTGACTTCACAATCTCAACATAAAAACAAACTCACAAACATGATAAAAGAAAAATACAGGGTGGCAGTTTCTGAAAGATAATATTTAAGATTTACGCTAGCAAGATTTTCAACTTTACAAAAGACATAGAATTAAGTTAAGTTCTAAAAATTAAGTTATTTTTAATTCTAAACTAACTAAATCACAAAACTCACAACAGTTACTACCCTAGAATTTTAAAACAAACTACTAACTAACACAAACATCACAATAACAATAAAATACAAAAGTCCAAAACACAATACATAGTACATATCATCACAAAGATGCAAATGTAGCAGTACCACACCACATCGTCCACAACATAAAAATAAACAACAAATCACAAATCTCAAGTTCAAAGCACAGTCTAACACATATTACAAACAACACATATTACAAACATAAAAATCTCTCAATTCTACTCTTCATCTTTTGAATCACCGCTATACCACTTTTCTGCAGGCTTATAATTTTGGACCATATTGACCAAGCCAAACCCCATGGAACACACAAATGAGCCATGGGCCAAGGGATCCCCATATTAAGGGATTTCATTCCATATTTGCTTAAGCGAAGGATATATTTGCCAAAACTAAACACCAACCCATTTAATTGCTGTGACAGATTCCGCTGGCTCACCTGACCTCCTAGCCACCTCCCTTGGCCTGGCCGGTCGGGCTAGTGGCTGGAAATTGGCCAAATTGAGAGCCACCCCCATGGAATCAAACCCTACCTAGAGGCTACCTCATCCAATTAAATGTTAGAGCCTCTCCGCCCTCCACATAAGCAAGCATTTCACCCCCCAATTGGCCATGACAACCACCTAAAAGCCCATTTTATAAAAAGCTCGCCTCCACGGCCATGGACGGAGTGCTAAAAATTTTTTAGAGAGAGCCCTCCAAATTACTCCTAGAGCCTCTTTGAGACCTCCTTAGTGCAACCCAACCACCATATTTCCCTGAATCCCCATGCCGAAGTTCAATTTTTGAGCTCAAAACTTTACCAGAGATAGGATAGAGCTCTCCACACCTCTACACCACCAAAATAAAATTAAACTCACCCACACCTTCACCACAGTGAAAGAAGAAGAAGCCCCATCAAATTTCCCTCATACAGAGCCCCTAACATAGCTCTAGACTAACACCTGAAATCGAGCTTGGTCAAATTCATACGTAGGTATTTCACCATAGAAAGAGGCTTAATCCCTAGCCTCCTTGGACCTCCACAAACGTGCCGAGCACCTTTGATTGAAGCTTCCCTTCTCAGAGCAAAGGTATTGAACCTCTCCTCCTCCCGAGTCTATTTTAATTCTCCATTTGATTAGACTTAATTTAATTGCATGATTACCGTATGGATGTGTTCTACCGCATGGATGTGTTCTTCACACCGAGCATTTAGATTAGAAAAAAACCACACTTAATTTGGTTAAGAAATGAGTGAGATCTTAAGCTTTGAAAATGGATGGTTCTCGGGCTAAGGCATTGGAGACGATGACGGGGAGCTGTCCGATCGCGCATTTATCTCATCAACGAACAAGATCTAGCTGGACAGCGCCTTCATACAGGAGCTGCAGGCCGAGTCAACGCTGAGGTGGATGGCGGCGTCGAATGGAAGCGGCGCCGCATGGAGTTTCGGAGCCGCCTAGGATCTAGTCAGCGCTGCGTGTTTAAATAGATAAATAAGATATTTTCTGATTTAAATAAATAGCCATAACTTTAAAAATCCATATCTTAGTATAGAAAAAGCACAAAAATAAAATAAAATTACCCTCTTGCTCAGTGAATAGAGGAGAATAATGTGGAAATAATTTGAAGTTTGTTTGATGTATATTTTATTTTTAATTAATTAAATATGATTTTGAGTCTTTTAATTCTCCATGCATGTAGACATCTCACAATGACTTGAAATTTTGGCATGTTGTTGCCTCTAGCTTAGGGAACATTCTTTGATTTTTCCAAAGTCAGAGAATTTCTCTAGACAGTTAGTGTCCCTTTGAAAATTCGTGCAAAATTTGTCTCGAACTGCCTTAATCCGCAAAAAGTCATCCCCGACACATCAGTCGCTGATCCAGCGCATCTGACGCCACTTCGGCGCATTTGGTGTCAATCTGGCATATCATGCGCCAGAATTCAAAACTTTGTTGCTCCAAATTTTGTCATTAGCTCCAAATTTCATCATTTTGCTACTTACGCTCCAAATACTTAAAATTGATATACCTGCAATAAAAATATAAAAATGCCCTTCTTTAAAGTGTCATATCACCAAAAATAAGCATAAAATATATACTTAAAATAATATATTATTTTGGTATATTGGGCTTCACAGGTTGTAGACTCTGAGTGGCGGCATGTGTTGAAGCGGTCTGAATCTGATCGAGTATCTTCTTAGATGATCTGCTCCAAATTGTTCTCCAACCATCTTCCTCCGAATGCGGCTCTATCAGGGTAATTGGCTTGGTCGAAATCATATTTATTGAACCTCTTTCAGGTTCTTTTAAATATTCTTTTTAAATATTCTTTTGGAATTCTTTTGGAATTGTTATATTTCCTTATTTAAGATTTTTCTCGAGCCAATCCTTAAAACTGAAACATCTCTCTATGTTATGACTAAGTAGCATGTGGTCTCGATTGTAGTTGGGCTGGTCTTTCTTATCAACCTCTTCTGGTTTCTTTGGCTCGAGCAGTCTGAACTCAGACCTCTTCATCAGACTTCTGAACATCTTTGGTACGAGTTCATCTTTGAAGGAATATGCTCTCTTTATCCACTCTGAGATTGTTGGACTATGTTTGTTATTAGCTTTGTATGCCCTCTAGTGCTAGCTAGACTGACCATACTGTTGAGCGGACTGATTGTGAGGCTGGCTATGTTGCGACTGCTGGTGACTCTGATGGGACTGCTCAACTGGAATCTTTATTGGTTGTTTTCCTTTATCAACTAATGCCACTGTCCCAAACTTATTCTTAAATATCTTAGTTATCCTGGACATCTATAACTTTTCTTGGGAATCCATATGCTTGATTTACTCCTGTAAGCTACTAACCTTGCTAAGTATCTCAGATGACTTATTGGTGAGCCCTTAAGCATGAAAGTTGTTGGCCCATGTATGCTCTTGAGAAGGATCTCAATTGCATGTTATTCTTGTAGTTGAGGTTCTCACTTTAGCTTACGTTTCTCCACCTCTAGATGTAATCCACCAGGGTCTCGTTGGGCTTCTGCCGCTCAACTATGAGATCTTCTATCGTGATGTGATGCTGCGCTCCAGCAAATATCCTTATGAACAACTGCTCCAACTCAGCAAACGTCTTCACTGATCTGTTGAGTAGCTAGGCATACCAATCAAAGGCGATCCCTGTGAAGCTGTTGACAAACTGATGAAAGATCAAGGCTTCATTACCTCTGGTGTTGCAACAACTAGCTTGAAAATGTGCTACATGTTGTCTGAGATTTCCTGTCTTATCGAACGTCTTGAAGTTTGGTGTCACAAAGCTCTTGGGGTAGGGCACGACATCGAACTCCTCCGGATAAGTTCTACCCATTAAAATTGATGCACCAACTTTAGACTGAGCTAAGGCCTCCCAGACTTGTTGTTCAACCAACTGTTTGATATCCTTTTCTGGTATTACACTCTGTGGGGAATCCTTTTTCTGTTGATCATCTCTGTTAGTGGAGGCAACTTCTCTCCTGTTGTCTGTAATATGAACAATCTTTGGCAGGTTGACCTCCAAAGAAGCTAACTACTGCGACTGGGATTGTCCATGAATTGTAGCCATGGAGGCCATGACGGTGGCCATCTCTTTCATTCTCTTCTCCATCTGACTGATCTAGTCGTCTCTTAATAGGACAGCCCTGCGTAAGTTATCTACGACATTCTCTTTAACAAGTGGCTGGGCATCGCATGCAAATGAAGTGGCTCTACTCTCGATGACATTAATGTCCATGAAATCTTCATCGAGATAATCATTAAAATCAAAACCTTCATCATCATCGACAACTACCCCATGCTCTCTGGTCAACTTGGAAATCTCTGAGCTTTTTAACTTTCTCTTCAATGATTTTTTCTTGAATCTTCTTGAGATCCAGAGGACTCTCCTGAGCATCCTCCCTCCGTACATCGAGACTCGGTAGTAATAGAGGCAACAACATTTGTTACTTCGGACCTTTGCTTCATTCCACAGACTTGCCTTGAGGGCTTGTCCAACAGTGCTGGTGTGGCAACCTTGGGTACTCATACCTTCTTCTTTGTTGGTCATGCCTTGAGACGGAGTGTCTCGGTAGGCATCGATGCATCGAAGCGAGGCATGCTCCCTGCGGCACAGACCAATACATCATTGGGTAACTTCTTCCCCTTATTTTTATTTGGAACATTCTTGTGAACAATAGTAGGCAGTACTCTCGGACCCAATCGTGACTTGACCGATCGACATCCTACATGTCCTGAAGCAATAGCTGTGGTATTTGTAACGGCACTGACTCGACTTCCCAGGCAAAATCTGACAGGTACATAGACTGGCGGAACTTGAACTGATTTCTAGGACTGACGGGCAGATCTGACATCTTTTAAAAAAATTTTCTTCATTTGTGATATTGCACATCCTACCTGCTTGTGTAACTCAGCAACTAAACACCCTTCCTTAGCAGCCAATCTCTCAAATATTGTACGGATTCTAGTGATAGGGGTAGGCTTCTCCCTTTCCTCACCATGAGCATGAAGTATTGGCAGAGCAACAAAAATCCTGTGAATGCTCTCATATCCAGTAGTTTCCATCAATGTATGAAACCTACTCCCTCAAAGGAGAAGAGAGGTCTCGAGTAACTGAGCTCCTCCTCCAAAGGAATCTCATCAACAGCTGTCATCTTTGTAACTTGGGCCTCGACGACTTTCCGAATCCTCTGGTTACAGTTTCTTTGTTGTGACCTGGTTAAAGATGTATTCTTTGAACCAGAGCCAATCTCAAAAACTAAAGATGGGGAAGTAAATATATCAGCTTAATCTTCTACGATCATAATTTATTTTCCCTTGGCAGACGAGATGACGGGTACGGTAATTGTGAATTCTACGGCAGTAGGCGTAACAACTCTTGTTGTGACGACAAACTTAGCGAATGTTGGGGCGATGACAATCTTTGCCTTCTTGCATGAAGGGAAGGCTTGGGGGAAGTTCATATTGAACTCCACAAACGGCTCTTGTACTTATAGGGCTGTAACCTTCATGATGACAAACGGGGCTTTCCCGAGCACAAGCTCGAGATCATCAAATCTGGTGCCAAACTTGATTATGGGGCTACGTTTTGGGCTTCACAAATGATTGGCAAGTGACAAGAGAAGGCGAGAGTTGGGAATGCCATTGTAGAAGCTTCAAAGGAAAAAATTTTGAGGGTTAGCATCGACCATCACTTTGTAACTTTAGTGCAAACACTAAAAAATTAACAAAGGTCATTTTGTGGACTGGGTACATCCTTTTCTTATTATTTTAATTTTCAAACTTATTAATTTTTTATGATTAAAGAGTTGTAATTAAAAAATTAAACAAGCATGAAGAGAAGCAACAAGTGGTCTTGATTAACAGAAAAGCAAACCAAACCCAAAGAAGATGAAGAAAATGTGAAGTTTAGGATCCAGTTAGGGACTAGCTTCACAACACACAACGCCCAGGCGGAACTAGTCCACCAACACACCTATTGGGTGTCCGACCCCACTCAAAAGATAAAATCCTAAAGGTCTCCTGAACCTCTCTGTTTAAAGGTATTTAAACAGACGATCCTGGATCCAAAAGAGTTGACCGTACTTTCCTAAGAAAGAAATGAGCAGTATGCTAACGGAAGAAAGGTAATCTGGTCCATGAGGGATATGACACATTAACAATATATGGAGACAAAATTTTCTGATTATAACGAGTAGAGCTATTCCGCAGCAGAGTCGCCAGAAATTGTGAGAGAGTTGGTTTTCATTTAATTTAATAATATATATAAATTTGATTTTTAGAAAAACTAAGAAAATAAATAGTATTTTTTAAATTTTGAAAAAAGTAATATTTTAAATTTGAAAATACGAGACCAATTTGATCTCATATAGACAATAGTTTAAATAAACGAGCACGACACCGCAAGTATTGCACCTATCGCGAGGGATAGACGCATCACTTGATAATGAGGCTCAACTAAATAAACTACAGAATTTATGACATCTGTCTTATCTACGAACCTTTTATATAAGCCGACAAATTCCCCTACCTAATATGGAAGATTAGATAGGGTTTATATTACCTGGGTTCTTAAAGCCCCATATAGAGGCAAACCCCAATAGTTAATTACATCTTAAATGACCGAAGTCACTTAAGAAACTCTCAATTTAAATCAGAAAATTTTTGTCTCCAAGAACTTAAAAGGATAAGTCTTCTTAAAGATCGGACAAAGAGGTGTGAAATGAGATAGACACAAATTTAGAATATTTATTTATGGAATCCAAAGGAAGAAGAACTAGGGGATGTCATGGATCCTGAGGAGAACCTCGGTGACTTTTTAAGCTATCCTAAGGTTTGGCTGCAATTTTGAGGAAAAATTATTTAATGTTTCATCCTGCCAATTTTATTAATTATGGCTTATATTTGTGTGAGATAATAGCACAAATAGCCTGAAAGATTTGAGGTTTAGGTCAGAATCCTAAAATGAGTTAGGGTTTATATTTCACAACATGATTGTGCAAAGGCCTAAAGATTAGTTGAGGATTTATATCGCATTAAGCAGACAACCTTGAAATCCAATGGCTTATTTTTTAATTCTAAGGAAAGATGTGTTATTGTAGGTTCTCATGCTGTTGTAGATCCTCTTGTTGTTATAGATTGTTGTTGTAGAAGGCTACCCACAAAGTTATCTCTAGGCTCCTTAACGAAGTAGTAGTCCTAAAGTCGAAGGTTTAAAGGTTTAAATGACAACTTTAAGTTCAATCATAATGGAGGGGTTAAAATTGATTAGAGTGACACTGGTTAGGATCTCACGGTTTCCTCATTCTGGTACCACTATTTTCTCTTACTTAGCTTAAATGAGTTGTTAGAATTATTTAAACCAGGGAGATCTCTTTAGTAACCGTGGATTAACTCATCCGAGGGACTCCCATAAATTCAAAAGGGCGTGTTATGAACTTGTTGTAATTCAAAGGATAATGTTACCTTCGAAAAATTTTAATTTAATTTTGAAAAGTTATTTTGTTTTACAAGTAAAGTGACATCCACAACCAAGCATGTATAATATCTTAAAGTAAGAGTAAATTGCAGTAGGTAAGAAGATAGAATTTAAATAACACTATAAAAGTATACCTGTCATCTTCTCGTTGCTCACGCTGAAAGATTAGCTTTTCTAGTAGTTATATAATTTTGTAGAAATTTAAATAAATTACAAGGGTAGATGAAGATGTAGCTACCAAACCCTAAATCTTAACTTGGTGAGTCCCTAAAGGTTTTAATGGATGATTTTCTGAACAAAATATAATAAGTTCAATTTTCCTTCAAAATATCCAAAAGGTTATAAAAGTGCATGGGGAACAATCCCTAACAACTTTTAAATTCCTTTTGAAGTGTTTCGAGTTTATTTGAACCTATTATATTGTTTTATTGGTCATCCCAAGTTTTAAATTTAATTGCAATGGGTTAATACACCTTATGCTTCGTAAACCTGACATTTTAATTATCCCAAGAGTGGGGTACTCAACTAATCAGTTAATATTTTACTTAAGAGTAATGTAAGTAGATGCCTCTAGGCTTCTAGTGTGTAAAGGTGTTAATTATCAATCATCTTATCTTTTCTAAATCTCATTAGACAAGTTTAAATTAAGCATAGCTCACTACCAAGCCCTTAACAATTTTCAATGGGTAAATTTGCAATTACTAAAAATTTAATTTAAGTGATACATATTCTTATTAAAATATCATGACATATCAGATTGTGGACTAAAAATAAGTGAATCAATATCTTCCTAAAATAAGCCCATCACTTTACTCAATTAATTTTAATTAACTTCCAAATCCCGATAATTTTAGGAGATGACAATTTTACCCTTATCATGAAAAGGTGGCAAATTGGTTTCTACCTTTTTAACCCATTATGTTTGAAACATCCAAAAGAACTCATCAAGATCAAAATTACCTATTTGCCCTCAGTTAATCCTAAAGTTTGATTAAGGCACCAAAATCTAAAATTATCATTTTGCCCCTTGGGCCTCCACTTCATAACTTATTAAGTATAATTCAAACAACTTTTGTAATTTTCAGAGTACCACACTCATGAGTCAACTAAGATATTAGAGGAGAAAATGTGATTTTTCAAATTTCAATTTAATTTAAATAATTATTCTAATTTAAAAAATATGATTTTCAATTTTAATTTAATTATCTAATAAAAATAAATTTTTTTGTTCATGAGAAAATCATTGGAGGTTCATCTAGGACAACCTGCAAAAAATTTTATAATTTTTCAATTTATTTTTTTAATAATTATAATTATTCATTAATTTTAATAATTTAATTAAATAGAAAATATGTTTTAATTACAAAGATTACTTTTTCTTTATTAAACTCTCTGAGTCCAAAAACTTAGAGAAACAAACCTTTCATTCTTTGTGATTTTTAATTTATTTATTATAATTATTTTAATGAAAAATTAGAGAAAATACATATATAGCCTTTAAAAATTTATGTTTAACTTGAAAAAATTAGGAAAAATATTCTAATGAGTCTTAAGTAATCAAAAAGTAATTAGGAACTTTTTAAACCATTTTTGTATTTTAAAAATTTGTAATTATTTTTAATTATTTTTAATTCACAAATAGGCTTAAAAATAAAGTATTTACTTAAAAATAATTTTTATTTTTCTTCAGTGCCCCTGATTACAAGGAACTCAAAAAATCACTTTTCATAATTTTTCAATTATAGTTAATTTGTTATAATTATTTTAATACCAAAAATGTCATTTTCTTGAAAAATCAACTTTAGTGATAAAAAATAATCAAATAACTTTCAAATTTTTATAGTGAAGTAATATAAGTGTTATTTATAGTGTGGAATTGATTTTGCAATTTTTGGAATATATTAAATTTATTTTAATTTTTATGAATTTTTAGGGTTTAATCAACTATAAGGTTTTATACAAATACTAAAATTTAATTTACATTTTTTCAAGAATCTTCTGACGATAAGAAACCTACCAAAATAAGTCTCATAATTTTCTGATTTATATTGTTAGTTTATATAGTTATTTCAAGCTAAATAACCATCCAAACTTAGAAATTAGGGTTGCATGTGTAGAGATGCTTTCTCACTTTGGAAAAATCAAAAATATCTTTACTATCATGAGGAAGAAAGTTGATTATTATATGCTTAATTAAAATTAGAACATTGCAGAGGCTATTTAATTAATTAAAAATAAAAGACTCATCAAATAATTTTTATTATTGTTCCATATTAATCTCCTCTGTTCACTGAGCAATATGATATTTTTCTTTTATTTTTTTTAATTTTCTACACAAAGATATGTAATTTTGAAGTTGTGGAATTAAATTAAATAAAAATCCTTGATACTTATCCACGTCTTATGCTGCGTCAACCTACGGCGCATTGAAACCCCACGTGACGTTCTCTGATTCGGCGCTTCCATCTAACTCAGCACTGACTCGACCCACTGTTATCGCTTCGTTCGCTCGTCAGATGCCTCCTCAGCTGTCAGATCAATACATGCGCGAATGGATGACATCGGCTCATCATTCTCGATTAACCTAACCCAAGAACTGTTTGACTTCAAACACTTAGATCTCACTTGATACTCAACCAAATTAAGTGTGTTTTGTTCCTACACCTTCATCTACTCAAGGCAAATACATCTCTATGGCTACATGCATATGAAATACAGGTTTTCTTCACAAAGGCTCAAACCGAGCCAAAAATTAGGGCTTAGAGTTTATACCTTTGCCCAAGAGGTGAGGCCTTGATTGAGTGTTTGTGGAAACTTCAGTGGAGTCCGAAAAACCTCCTGGAAGTGTCACTTTTCTCTAGTGAGTGCTCCAAGTATGAGTTTGACCAACAGGTGGTGCGGTTTTGATCAAATAGTGGGTTGGAGGGCTCAAAGTGATAGGTTTTAAGTGAGGAAGTTCCTCTTAAGCTCTGATGAAGCTTAAGGGCACTTCAGTTTGGAGTTTGGTGGTGTTTGGTGGAATGACAAAAAATTCCCTGGGATTGGGCTATGAAATTGAGCTCAGGCAGTGAGGAGGAGAGCTAGGAGATGATTGGGTTGAGCTTAGGGAGGCTTGAAGAGGCTCTAGAAAGATTTTGGCAAGTCTCCCCAGAAAATTAAGCACACTTGGGAGTTGTCCAAAAATGGGGCCTCCTATAGCCATGGTCAAGGCGAGGGTCTCAGACTCTGATTGGTTGGTGCAAGAAGGCTGAGGTGGAGGGTTGAGCAGCGTAGGCATCCAATGGAGAAGTGCCACAATGTATGGGCTCAATTTTGGGTTTAAAGGGGTAAGATTCCCCTCAAATTTGAGTTTTCCGCCTACTAGGGTGGTTGGCCAGAGGTGAGGTGGTGGCTAGGTGGTTCAGGGGAGCCAGAAGAAGCCTTAATTGTGATTAGTTGGGAAGTTAGATGGCTGATGGCAAAGATTTATTTGGTTTAGCCAATTTTAGAAGGTGATCCCCTAATTTAGGGGACCCTTGGTCCGTGGCTCAACTAAGTTGGGCTAGATGGATCTAGGCTGGTTCTTAGGGTCCAAATGTTGGTTGTGGTAGGCTTGAGTTGGTCAATTTGCCTAAGTTTGATTACATGCATGGCTTGGGTTCAAAATCATGTCATGAGCTTGGATTTGAGTTTGGGTTTGGCTAGACTTTAAATTTGTCTTAATTTATTGGTCAAATTGACTTGGATAATTGTCATGAGGAGTTTTGAAAAGGAATTGAGTGATTTTGAATTGATTTAAAAGGTCAATTTAGGGGAATTTGAACTTTTGATCAATTTTGGGCATTTGGATTTGGATTTAGCTAGAGTTTGTATATGTTTCACTCGATTGTTTAAATTAATTTGAGGAAGTGTTATGAAGAATTTGGAATTCAAATTTGGGGAAATTGATTTGATCATGGAGTTCAATTTGGGGAATTTCAGGGTATGGCTAAATTGGGGACTTTGGATTGAGATTGAAATTGGACTTGAAATGGGGTTTAATTGGGTTTGGTTTTATTTTCAATTGGAATTAGGAATGATGCTTTTGAGTTTGGAATTGAAATTGGGAGAGATTGCAATCAATTTGGTGGAAATTGGGAATGAATTGGAGAATTTGGTCCCTTAAGGGCAATTTGGAGATTTTGGTCAAAATGGGTCAATTTTGTCAAATTAGACCCAATGGAGTGGTTCAAATTCATTTTAGGGAGATTTTAAGTGATTTTGAAGATTTTTGGGAATTTTGGATTTTTTGGGGTATGAAGGATATTTTGGTAATTTTGGGTGATTTGGAATGGTTTGGGGTCAAAGAGGGTCAAAATTGGAATTTGATAAGTTTGGGATGGATTGAGGTTGTTAATCATGGGATAATCCTATTTGAGCCATAGGACCAAGGGAAGTCCCATTATGTATCCTCCATGTGTTGGTTTGGCTGGGATGGATTGAGGTTGTTAATCATGGGATAACCCTATTTGAGCCATAGGACCAAGGGAACTCCCCTTATGTATCCACCATGTGCTGGTCTTAGCCAAACCCTAGCCCCTTCATGTGTTGTTCTTAGCCAAACCCTATCCCAGGGCTAATGGTTTAGGGGGACGGGGACCATCCACATGAGTTTCCAGTTTCCAATATATTAGGGGATCAAGCTAGGTATGTTTGGGTTAGGATTTAGGTTGTTAGTACAGGTGCAAGTGTGTGTGTGCACGACTAATGAAGTCCACACCACCCAGAGTTATTCTTAAGGCCAAACAGTCCTATAGGGACTCCTCTTGAGCTCCCTTATATTGGTCCCACCTACTAAGTGCTAGAGGTTAGAACCAACATGTGGAACTTCAAGATGAGTAAAGAAGAGTTTAGAATTTCTATTGGTGAGGGCACCATCACTAGTCCTCTAGGAATAACCAACAGGAAAGTTCTATGGCTAGATCCTAGGCTTCTAAAGAAGAAACTAGACCTCAACCAAAAATGAGGTCAACATTGGTATAACCTGCAAAACAAATCCTCAAACTCATTGTAGACATCCACAAGTAAGGGTTTCCATTTTCACCTTAGATATTGTAGGAGGTTGCCCTTCTTCTAAGGAACATTTTTGAATGATCACAAAATTTAAAAATATTAAAAAAAATTGTATTGCATTAATGCTTGGCAATAATTGTCTTATAAAAAGAAAAAGGACTAACACAATTATATTGGATTTAACAAAATTTTAGCCAAGTTTGATGAAAAAGTCATTAACAAGGTATGAACTAAGACTGGGTTCTAAAGAAGGATTTGGTTATATCATCTTTTGTAATTGAATTAATAGCAGAATGTCAGTAACCAATTTTATTTTTCTATGGAGCGTTAGACAGAATGACGTTCGACACTTCTTCTCTTATGCAGGGGTCAAGTGGTTTCATGTGTTCACCAATGACAACACTGATGAGCCCTCATTTTAATTTCTTTAGATATTCTTTAGGATTAAATATAGTTGCATTTGTATAGCTCCTCTCCAACTAGTCCTTAAAAGTGAAACATTCTTCAATTGTGTGCCCAAGTGATCTATGGAATGAACAGTAGTCGGTTTCATTGCTCCTTCCCACTCTTCAGGTTTGTGAGTTTTATGAAGTTTGAAATCTGGTTTCTTTAACAATTTCTTAAACATCTTTCCCATAGCCCCATCTTTAAGAGAATAACTCGGTTCTTCCTTTTTTTTGAAAGAAAATTTAAATTTCTTCTTTCTCTCTAGCTAATGGGTAGTTGTAATTATCGTCATTGTTGTTGTAGTTAGTATTGTTGTGGTTGGTACTACTGATTTTTTGAATTTTTAGGATGAACTCTCATTGGTTGTTTTCCTTTATCAACAACAGACACAACATGGGAACTTTAAGTAAAACCCTTATTCAATAGTGAACAATCCTTTTCGAACTCAAGATTGAATACCATTAAACGTTCTTTCTCATCATCTACTTAAGGGTCTATGGTGGAAAATGTAAGAACACCACAAACCATTTTGAAGTAATCAGTTTCCATTCCAAACTTGATAACGGACCCACCAATGAGATGAGTTGGATTAAGTTTTAGGCTTCTTCCATTTCCAAAGGAGAAAAATAGCTTATGTGATGGCATCTTCTTGTAACAAGGATACAAGGAAAGATAGTATTATGGAGGATATGCTCGAATCCCTAAATTTTAGTGAAGATTAAGCTTTCTTGAACAGGAACTCAATTGTGGATATTAAGGTTGGACTCTGTCCTCATGATGAACGGAGGAATGTTTTAGTTTTAAAGATTCTTTACTTTTAGTTTGGAGTTTTTGAGTTTGATTTTAGATTTATTTTCATAAAGTTTTAGATCTGAGGATTCAATTTGATAGTGGATTATTAAAGGATAGAGTCAAATTTGAACAATTAAGTCCAAAGACCCAAACATAAACTAAGGTGCAAAACCACCAACAAGGAGGTTCGATAAAAAAAATTTGACAGCATTCTCACTAAACATGGTCTGAATGAGAGATTATGAACACAGATTTTAAGGGCATTCGGTGGACCCATTCCATGACCTGGGGGAAGGTAAATCCAATTTGGAAAATAGATGAGTAATCTGAGTCTGTAAAGTGGTACGTATATATTACTTAAGAAAAAAATATAAGCCAGACTTAAAGATGGAGAGAGGAAGCATCCGCAGCGGAGTCACAAAAAAAACCTGATGGTGAAACTTTCCATCAAATGTGGGGGAATATGATCGTGACTTTATATATGCTTAAAAATATAAGTATTTAATATTGTTGTAAAAAGATATACTTCCTCAACAACTGTACCAAATCCCTAATAACGTTATAGATCCGATAAATACGGACGAAATAAATATTCAATAATTGTAAAGTCACACTTATCAACACAAGTATACTATTGCTCAAGTAATATAAAGATCTATTGGAGTCCTAGATATCGATCCCACAGGGAGTAAGTTTAGAACTACGAACTAAGATTTTAGAAAAGCAATACTTTAATCACAACAATGAAGTTCAATTTGCTTATCTGTCATTAATAGACAATTGAAATAATTATGCAATTTTAATAACTATTAAATAACTAATGATACTAATGAAGGTTTAAATGTGAAATTCAATATATAAGAAAGTATCCTTCTCCTTGTCTACACATGCACATTTAACTATAACACTAACTTTATAACAAAAATTAAAATTATCCAAGTACAACGTAATCCTAAAAATGAATGTCCAAATATACATAAACATCCATTTCTATTACAAAAAGATTACAGAAATAAAAGTACAAATATAAGTACATCAATTACAATCAATTATCAAAATCTCAAGCTATATCTTCATCTCCTTGATCAGCAGTCTTCTGATCAGCAGGTGGCAGGTGGATCGAGATGATACTGAGTATATCGGGGGCACTCAGGAAAAGTAACATCAGGCTCACCTCTATAGTGTCGGGCCTGAGCTTCATAATAGGCTACCTCAAACTTTGAATGCCTCTAAAGGTACTCACAGTCATAATCGTATCAACATTCTAAACCTCCAATCCTTTCATTTATTAACTCTATGCTCTTCCGCTATAAGGTTAACTCATTAATCAAATCAATGCCGCCCCAAATGAAACCTTAATTGATATTGGATCGAGCCAAATTCTGATTTTTGCAATCGACTTATCAAATTTATTTTATTCATGCTCGACAACTAAAAATAAAATTTATTGTCGAAAAAAATTATGGCATGTTATGAGAGGAAGGATTGTTGTTGTTTTGGTCCATTATATGTGCTTTATGGAGAATGATTTTTTAAGTTTTTTTTTTTTTTTTTTTTTTTTTTTTTGTCTCACTCCTCGTCGTAGTCAATATATTATTTATTCCATATCATTGAAATTTACTAG
>NW_018165307.1:364226-365343 GCF_001263595.1 Phalaenopsis equestris | reverse complement strand
ATGGTGATAGGTTGGTAACAAAGTAGAGGAAATGAAATAGTGCCACACCTTAGAGGTGGCATTCAACATGGAAGCAGAAAAATTTACCCGTTCTCGCTGCTTTATCTTCCATGTTCCTTTCCCATCAGTGAGAAAGTTGATCACATCATTCAAGAGGCCTTCCATAATATTGAAGGATTCATATTAACAACTATAAGTGTCTGGGACTTCGTAAAAGGTGTTGATGCGGGCAGCAGGGAATTCAACAGGAAATCCACGCACTTGAACGATTCCATCTTCAGAATAGATTACATTAGCATATAACTCCTTCACAACATTTGCATCAGCTTTATTGGTGGTGTAACAAAAGTTCTCCCACCTCCGCTCGGCAATAACTCGTTCAATTTCTCCTCCCGGACTTTAACAACTGAATCTTGTATACACTTCTTTTCTTTAAATATTGAAGTAATTTTTTTTTGAGCCATTTCAATAGATTACACCTACGCATTGACGAAGCGAGACTCGTCGAGCTCAACCTGTCTCTTTTGCCGTTGAACCATTTCAATCTAATCAAATTATAGAAAAATTCCAAAAATTACTTCAAATATGCAAATCATGGCTTCCAATAGTAATTCTAAGAGTTCAACACTGAGATCCATAAATTTCTTTCCAAATTTTCTTCACATTCTCAAATTTTTTGGATCTCCTCAATGTGGAAGAAATCCATGGTGAAAATCAAATAGTTTTAGTTTGGAGTGAAGCTCTTACCTAGAGATTATCACATCCGGTGTCAAAAAGCCTTGAAATCGCCTCCCAATCCAAGACAAGATTTTTCAATCACTAGGTCGAAAATGGCATTTTTAGGAGGAAGGGGATGATGAATAGTGACGGATGACTGGTCAAAATTGCGGTTAAAGGTGCTTTTTTGTGAGCTCGTTGTCGGCGGGGTCGATGGCACCGTCGGCGCACGCTATTGAATTTTTAACCTAAGTCTCGGGAAAAATTCGTCATCGACAACATCGAGGACGCCGTCGTCGGGCTCTACTGATTTTGGTTCAAATCCCAAATTTTTGCGATTTCGATCAATTTCAAGCCTTAATGATATATTTTCAATCATTACAAACATAATTTTAAGCGA
>NW_018165307.1:362631-363730 GCF_001263595.1 Phalaenopsis equestris | reverse complement strand
AATCGGAGATATTATTAATTGCATTCATGACATTTTGTACCTCCTTCTCAAATTTCTTGATTCTTCGCAGGATCACCAAAGACTTGTCAGGAATTAAGGGTTGAACTGGTAGTGAATTCTGAGATGATTGATCTACTATAATAGCCATGTGATTTTCATCTTCAAAAGCTAGGAATTTTTCAGTTGGATCCAAAGGCTTCCAAGGTAGCAGTACATTTTCTCAATTTTAATAGGACACTTGGAACTGATTGCAATGTGAGAAAATTGTAGAGGGGTGTCCAAGCCCATAAGTTTATCCAGGAACGATCAGGCCCAAAACCGACTTCACAATTATTGATCCAATGTCGATCGGCAGTCCTCTCTGGATGCAATAATTCAAAATGACACTTTCTTTAGAAACTTTACCAATCTTCATTGTCGGTAACAACTTTGCAGAAATGAAAAAGTGTCAATATTTCGAAACGGGATTTAGGAGTGTCACAGAAAAACTAACATACCCATTTTCTATTGTTTCACAGTCGTCAGTTTCATCCGTTAAATATTGGTAAATTTCATTCATCTGGTTTCTTGTTGGGATGAAATTGGAATAGTGGCAGACGTGAACATTTTTGATCTTGTATAATTTGTTGATTCGTGTAGGAGTGAAAGTGATCCATCTTCCTTGCACATAAACAACTCTCTAGTTGATTCCATGTAAATTTGCATAAAATTCTCTTACCACAAAAACCACCACGGCTTCGGTAGTGTAGCACAACACTTCTCATCTTCGCCACACTATCGTCTCTTCAATTGCCATCGTGGGATTATTCAATCCGCGATTTACGAATCCTCGTTCCTTGATCAATCTTTTCTTCGTTAGTAACTTGTTAAAGATTCGCTGCGCTTCCGCACTAATAAACTTTCGTCAATTAAAAACTCGCATTCTGAGATTATCAGGGGAATTGGACGCCATAAGAATGAAAGGGGGGGGGGGGGGGGAAATATGAACTTGTAATCAAGTTTTGGAGTTTAAAAGGATAATTCTCGCCTAAAAACCGCCAAAAACCGCCATTCTGCCGGTCTCGCCGTCGGCGGGGTCGAGGGCCTCGTCGGCGAGCCT
>NW_018165307.1:361630-362589 GCF_001263595.1 Phalaenopsis equestris | reverse complement strand
CGGGGAAAACCCCGCCGTCGGCGGCATCGAGGGCGTCGTCGGCGCCAAGGCAAAAATTGCACAGTTTTGCTCTGGCCCGAATACTTCTAATTTTTCTCTATGGATCCAATTTTTATGATGATTCAAGAGTAAATAAGAGTAGTAGAGCTTAATAATACCACAAACTAACGATAATTTCAAATAAAAACTACTATAATTGCGATAAAAGTAAGGATAAATATGGGTTGTCTCACATAAAGCGCTTGGTTTAACATCATCAGCATTTTTCAAATTATAACTGGATGACACCTATTCAGGTGTCATTCAGGTTGACTGATCATTAAAACCTCTTTAAATTTTGGTTTTTTACCCTCAAAATAAGGTTTTAATCTGTGTCCATTTACTTTAAATCTATTTCTCATTTTTTTATCTTCAATTTCAACAGCTCTGTAAGTATAAATAACCTTGGGACACAGTAAAGGGTCCTAACCAATGAGACTTTAATTTCCCAGGAAATAACTTCAGTCAAGTATTGTAATGAAAAACTTCTCGTCCTGGTTCAAAGTTCTTTTGGTTAATCTACTAATCATGCCATAACTTTAGTTTCTCCTCATAAATTTTATCATTATCATAAGATTTATTTCTTAATTCTTCTAATTCATTTAATTGTAACAATCTCTTCTTACCAGCATCTTTCAAATTATAATTGAATTCTTTAATCGTCCAATATGCTTTATGCTCTAATTCTACTGGTAAGTGACAAGTCTTTCCAAAAATCAGTCTGTAAGGAGTCATTCCAATAGGAGTTTTATAAGAAGTCCTATAAGCCCATAATGTTGTATCCAGTCTAGTGGACCAGACTACTGCAATCTGCTCTACTAGGGTTTACAGTCTTTTCAAGTATTTGTTTAATCTCTCTATTAAAAACTTTCGCTAACCCACTGGTTTGAGGATGATAGGCAGTAGAGATTCTATGAATA
>NW_018165307.1:359442-361195 GCF_001263595.1 Phalaenopsis equestris | reverse complement strand
ACATTTCTGAATGATTAGCTCTGTTTCTTCATAAGGTACACATCTTCTCATAATCAAATCCTTACATTGTTTATATAAATAAGGCTCATCCCAAAAATATGCTTTCACATCATGAATGAATTTCCTTTGTTGTTGCAATGTCAGCATAGGTGGCAAAATATCACTTACAATTTAGTTAACAATATCAGCATACCTTGTTATTTTCCCCTCATTAATATTAGAGAGTTGTTTATCAGGGAAATTGTCTATAATTTCATTATCGTTGTCAAATAATTTATGATATTCTAATCTCGACAAATGATCAACAATTTGATTATCAATTCCCTTTCTATCAACAACCACAAAATCAAATTCTTGCATCAAAAGTATCCTTCTAATTAACCTTGGTTTGGCATCCTTCTTTTGCATCAGATATTTAATAGCAGATTGATCAGTGTGCACAACACATTTAATCCCAATTAAATAAGATCTAAATTTTTCAAAAGCATACATAATAACCAGTAACTCTTTTTTAGTACCAATGTAGTTAATTTGACAATCACTAAGAGTTTTATTATCGTAGTATATAACTTTAAAAATCTTATCATACCTTTGTCCAAGAACAACTCCAATAGCATAATCACTAGCATCGCACATCAGTTCAAATGGTTTCTCCCAGTTAGGTGAAACTATTATCGGGGTTGTGATTAGACATTTAAACAGCTTTCAGTAAATTCAAATTTCTTGTCCTTTTCTAAAAGTTGGCATAGAGATTTGGTAATTTGTTATAAATCTTTAATAAAACGCCTGTAAAAACCAACATGTCCAAGAAAACTCCAAACCTCAAGAAAACTCCCCAAGAAAACTCCTAACTTCTCTTACATTAGTAGGACGTGTTAGTTTAGATATAACTTGAATTTTTGTAGGGACTACTTCCAAACCATCTTCCAAAATTTTATGCTCTAATATAATTCTGCCTGCAACCATAAATTGACATTTCTCCCAGTTTAGAACTAAATTAGTTCTTTCGCATACCTCCAAAATTTTTTCAAGATAATTTAAGCATGTGTCAAATGATGTTCTAAATACAGAGAAATCATCCATAAATACTTCCAATCCATCATCAATTAATTTACTAAATATGGACATCATACCTCTCTGGAATGTTGCAGGTGCATTACATAATCCAAAAGACATTCTTCAAAAAGAAAAATTTCCAAAAGGACTAGTACATGTTGTTTTTTCTTGATCCTCGGGAGCAATAAGAATGTGATGGTAACCGGTATATCCATTTAAGAAACAAAAATAGTTGTGCCCAGCAAGTCTATCTACTATTTGATCTAAAAAGGGTAAAGGGAAGTGTTCTTTACTGGTGGCAGTGTTTAATTTTCTATAATCAATGCAAATACGCCACCCAGTAACTTGTCTGATATGTATTAATTCATTATTTTATTTTGTCTCAACAGTCACTCCTTTCTTAGGAACATAATGAATTGGACTTACCCACGCACTATCTGAAATAGGATATATAATTCCAGTGTTTAACCATTTCAAAATTTCCTTCTTAACTACTTCTTTCAACATTGGATTTAATCTCCTCTGTGGATCAACTCTTGGTTTATATTGTTCTTCTAATATAATTTTGTGCATACAGATTGAAGGACGGATTCCCTTAATATCAGCTAAGGTCCAACCAAAAGCTTTCTTATATCTTTTCAATGTATCTAACAATCTTTGCTCTTACAAATCATTTAATTTTGAAGATATAATAACT